>NW_026263886.1:15703-17513 GCF_000817695.3 Arachis duranensis
CTTGGACGTTGGCTTTGTGAAGTCACCATGCATTCTCCTTGCATTATTATTATTATTTTCGGCTGCCATCTCCTTCTCTTGTTCGAAAATTTCTGAAAGGTTATTTCTGGATTGTTGTAATTTAGCTTCTCTTAATTTTCTCTTCAGAGTCCTTTCAGGTTCTGGATCAATTTCAACAAGAGTGCCTTTTTCCCTGTTCCTGCTCATATGAAAGAGAAAAAAACAAGAAAAGAAAGAGGAATCCTCTATGTCACAGTATAGAGATTCCTTTATGTTAGTAGAAGAAGAAAGGGGGGAAAAGAATCCAAATACAAGGGATATAAGAAGTTCGGATTCTTAGATGAAGAGAGGTGAAGAGAAGTGTTAGTAATTAAATAATTAAATAGAATAAGAGAAGAGAAGAGAAATTTCGAAAACAATTTTTGAAAAAGGAGTTAGTAATTTTCGAAAATTAGAGATAAGATAAGATTAAAATTAAAATTTAAAACAATTAATTAATTAAAAAGGAATTTTTTTTTTGAAAAAGGGATGAGATATTTTCGAAAATTAGAGAGGGAAAAGTAGTTAGGTGGTTTTGAAAAAGATAAGAAACAAACAAAAAGTTAGTTAGTTAGTAAAAGAAATTAAATTTGAAAAAGATAAGAAGATAAGAAGTTAGATAAGATATTTTAAAATCAAATTTTGAAAAAGATAAGATTTTTGAAAAAGATAAGATAAAAGATAAAAAGATTTAATTTTTTTTTTAAAAATTGACTTAACTAACAAGAAACTACAAGATAAGATTCTAGAACTTTAAAGATTGAACCTTTCTTAACAAGAAAGTAACAAACTTCAAATTTTTGAACTAATCACATTAATTGTTAGCTAATTTTCGAAAATTTGATATAAAGATAAGAAAAAGATTTTGAAAAATATTTTGAAAAAGATTTTTGAAATTTTCGAAAATTATAAAAAAAAATGAAAAAGATATGATTTTTGAAAAAGATTTTGAAAAGATCAGATTTTTAAAATTGAAATTTTGACTTGACTTGTAAGAAACAACTAATTTTAAAAATTTTTGACCAAGTCAACCCAAAATTTTGAAAATTTGGAGGGAAATAAGGAAAAGATATTTTTTTGATTTTTGAATATTTTAATTATGAGAAAGAAAAACAACAAAAATACTTAATGCATGAAATTTTTAGATCAAAACAATGAATGTATGCAAGAATGCTATGAATGTCAAGATGAACACCAAGAACACTTTGAAGATCATGATGAACATCAAGAACATAATTTTGAAAAATTTTTGATTCAAAGAAAACATGTAAGACACCAAACTTAGAAATCTTTAATGCAAGGAAAATATAAATGCAAAGGTGCACATGAAAAAGAAGAAAAGACACAAAACAAGAAATCATCAAGATCAAACAAGAAGACTTGTCAAGAACAACTTGAAGATCATGAAGAACACTATGAATGCATGAGATTTTCGAAAAAATGCAAGAAAAATTAAAAAACATGCAATTGACACCAAACTTAAAAATTGACTCAAGACTCAAACAAGGAACACAAAATATTTTTGATTTTTTATGATTTTCTAATTTTTTTGTATTTTTATTAATTTTTTTCGAAAAACATTTTTGGAAAAAAACGAAAAAGAAAAGAAAAATTTTGAAAAAGATTTTTGAAAAGAAAATTACCTAATCTGAGCAACAAGATGAACCGTCAGTTGTCCACACTCGAACAATCCCCGGCAACGGCGCCAAAAACTTGGTGGACGAAATTGTGATCACTATTCTTTGAGTTGCACTCATTGTAAAATTATGGA
>NW_026263887.1:0-599 GCF_000817695.3 Arachis duranensis
TTGTGGCAAAGAAGAAGGTGATCCCTGAGGTCCCTTTCAAGCTCAAAAAGAATGAGTATCCAGAAATCCGACATGAGATCCAAAGAAGAGGGTGGGAAGTCATAACCAACCCCATGCAACAAGTCAGAATATTGATGGTTCAAGAGTTCTATGCCAATGCATGGATCACTAAGAACCATGATCAAAGTATGAACCCGAATCCAAAGAACTATATCACAATGGTTCGGGGGAAATACTTAGATTTTAGTCCGGAAAATGTGAGGTTGGCGTTTCACTTGCCCATGATGCAAGGAGATGAACGCCCCTACACTAGAAGGGTCAACTTCAATCAAAGATTGGACCAAGTCCTAATGGACATATGTGTGGAAGGAGCCCAATGGAGAATAGACTCCAAAGGCAAGCCAGTCCAACTAAGAAGACTGGACCTCAAGCCTGTAGCTAGAGGATGGTTGGAATTCATCCAAAGATCCATCATTCCTACAAGCAACCGATCTGAAGTTACTGTGGATCGGGCCATCATGATCCATAGCATCATGATTGGAGAGGAAGTAGAAGTTCATGAGGTCATCTCCAATGAAATCTACAAAATAGCCGACAAG
>NW_026263887.1:3166-10290 GCF_000817695.3 Arachis duranensis
ACAGCTTGCCATGGAAAGGAGTAAGAAGGATTGAGTTGAAGCAGGAGAATAGCAGGCGTCCTTGAGTATATAGTATCTCCATTCGCTTATCTGAAATTCCCACCAATGAACCTGCATAAGTATCCTATCCCTTTTATAATTTATTTTCTTATTTCTATTTTCAAAAACCCATAAACCAATTTAATCTGCCTAAATGAGATTTACAAGGTGACCATAGCTTGCTTCATACCAACAATCTCTGTGGGATCGACCCTTACTCACGTAAGGTTTATTACTTGGACGACCCAGTACACTTGCTGGTTAGTTGAACGGAGTTGTGAATTCCAATAAAAACAATTTTTGAATAAATCCATACAAGCACAAAGAATAGTGATCACAATTTCGTCCACCACTCACCCTTTATGTCCTAAATACTTATAGTATACCTAGCGATGGAAATAGGCTAGGAGATATGGTAACTTGTGGACGAAGTAAGGGGAGATTTAATGATAAGTCATAACTAATGATGACTGTATAGGTGTTGAGGGTGATGAAGGAAGTGCGGTATATGACGTGGGCCAAAGGGCTGTATTTGATAGTGATTATTGATGAGATATTTTGGTGGAAAAATGAATTTCTCCCAAAACACACAGATCTAACCGGCAAGTGCACCGGGTCGCATCAAGTAATAATAACTCACGGGAGTGAGATCGATCCCACAGGGATTGATGGATCAAGCAACTTTAATGGGTGATTAGTTTAGTCAAGCTAACATTAGTGAATTGTGTGAAGAGTGACCAACAGAAAGTAAATTGCAAGAATTAAAGGTGCAGAAGTTAAATGGGACAGAAACTTAAATGACAAGAAATATAAATTGCAAGAATCTTAAATTGCAAGAATTATAAATTGCATGAAATTGTAAAGGGAATTGGGAATTGGATTTGCAGAATTTAAACAAGGAAAAGTAAATTGCAACAATTAGAAGATTGGAATATGACTTGATTGAATCGGATAAAAAAAATAGAAACGTAAATAAACATAAAAAGCATTAAACAGAGAATGAAAAATTGGAATTCAGATCTCAGGACCCAAGAGACTAGATAACCAAGTCTAGATCTCAATACCTTCCTAGATCCAACAAGAGCAGTTGCAAAGAAATTTAAGAAATGTCAAGTGCAGAAAGAGTAGATGAAGAAGCAATTAACCGAAAATGAAATTCAATTAAGCAGTGAATAAAACAGAGAGATCTTAGGATGAGATTGAAACAGAATTTCTTCAATTCTCCAACCCAAGATTCAAAAACAAAGACAAGAAACTTAAAGAGAGAGTTTTTGGATCCTAGTTTCCAACCCAAGACTCAAAAACAAATTAAAAAGAGAGCTCTCTACTACTACTCCTAGTGCTCCCTAGTGGAGCCAGCCTCCTCTACAAATATGAAAATGATGCCTTATATAGGCTTTACAAAATGGAAATGAAAATGAAATTGAAATTAAAACAAATTACAATTAAATGAAATTCCTATTTTATCTATTTGTGCCTTTGAGTGATGATCATGGGCCCTTGCTCTTGATGGGATTGGGTTGATAGAGGCCTTGGTTGATTGCTCTTGGAGTTTGGAGAAGAACCGAATTGAACCGGGTTGGAATCATGAAAGCTTGAGTAAAAGTTGGAGGAAAAGTTAGGGTCAAAGTTAGGGGTCTAACTTTGAGGCTAACTTTTCATATCAGCTAGCAAAATTTGCTGATACCAACGTTGGTGCCAAAGTTAGGGGTCTAACTTTGGCTCCAACGTTGGCCATTCCTAATACACATTTATGGAGCCAACTTTGTCTTCTTGTCATGTTGCCAATTTTATGCCCAATATAGACTATCATATATGGTTGGAAAGCTCTAAATGTCATCTTTCTAACCCATTTGGAATCACTTCAATTGGACATCTACAACTCAAGTTATAATCATTTGAAGAGGGCATGGTTGCTGGCTTTGGTGTGCAGCGTTTGAGGTAAAGTTTGCCTCAAAAGTTGGTGAAAACGCCAGTTCTGGAGGCTCAAACGTATTGTCCACCCCATACTATTATACATTGTTGGAAAGCCCTGAATGTCTACTTTCCATTGCCGTTGGAAGTGCATCAATTGGAGCTCTACAGCTCGAGTTATACTCCGTTGAAGGTGCAGAGGTCAGTTGGCCTCACTGCAGGTTGCCACCATGTTCGTTTATGCACATTGCGGGGCAGTTTTCTCCCTCAATTTTAGTGTCCACCATGCAGTGCCATATATGCTTGGAAAGCTCTTGATTCCTACTTTCCAATGCTTCTTGAATCACCTCATTTGGAACTCTGTAGCTCAAGTTATTCTTGTTGGAAGTATACCCCTTCAAGCTGTTGTGGTGTGTGGCGCCAACGTTAGCCTCCAAGTTAGGGGGCTAACGTTGGCGCAAACGTTGGCACACCCTGGGAAGAAATTTTCATGCCAACGTTAGCCTCCAAGTTAGGGGGCTAACGTTGGCGCAAACGTTGGCACACCCTGGGAAGAAATTTTCATGCCAACGTTAGCCTCCAAGTTAGGGGGCTAACGTTGGCGCAAACGTGGAGTAGCCCAGGAGTGATTCTCAACTTCTCACGTTAGCCTCAAAGTTAGGGGTCTAACTTTGAGGCTAACTTTTCACCAAAAACTTTTTGTCCTCTCTTCCTCCTTGTTTTGAGCCACGCTTTTCTTCCTTTGGGCCACGCTTTTCTTCCTTGATTTGGTCATGGGTCACGCTTTTAGAAGCGTGGCCTAAGCCTCCAAAGTGTGCTCCAATTTCAAAGTGTGCCCAAAATTCCTCTTTTCTTCTTTTTAGCTTATTTTGTGCTCTTTTTGCTTCTTTTTCTTCTTATTTCCTACAAAGTTTATCAAATCAAAAGATCAAAGAAATGTACCATTTAAGCACCAAAGAATGCAATATTTAAGCACTAACCATAAATTTCTTGTATGAAAAAGCATAGAAAAACATGACATGGTGACATGTCATCAATTATTGGCTGGTTATGAGTTGTGCCATGAGCCAGATGGCTATGGTGGATATTGATTTATGGCTAGAAATGAAATTAAAACTTTGAATGATTGCTTTATCTTGAGCTCTTTTCTCGAAAGTGTGACCATAGAGAAATGGAGGAAGGTGAGGATCCCTTTCCTTGTTCTTTCTGGTATTGTAAAATTCCCCCCAACGAGATGGTGGGAGGTTAAGATCCCCTCCTTGGTTCCTCCGAGGCATATGAGAACGTACCTCCTGGGTAGTAGTAAAGGTTGTGGTTGCGCCCCACTTGCTCCAGGTTGGTTAGTATAGAAGCTTCCTGGGTGGACGCAAGGGTTGTGGCTTTGCCCCACTTGCCTCGGGTTATGATGAGTAATGTATAAATGTGCAATCATGTGATGTATAAATGACGATATGATCATGATGAATGATTATGGAATGTTATGAATGAATGTGGAATGATTATCTGAGATACAAGTTTCCCTGGATGAAGGCAGTGACTAGCAACCACGTGCTCTAGGTTGAGACTAGATACTCTGTAGACCCTATGTCGTAAGTGTGGCCGGACACTGTGAAAGTTCCGGATGAGCTCGTCTGGTCGTCCCCGTGGATAAACACCAGTGTGGGTGTTGTATGATTGTGATTATGATTATGATCATGATTATGATTGAGGATAACTCGAGTTGAGGATGCACGACAGAGGGACAGTCCAATGGTTAGCTACAGGACTTGTTGGTTTGGCTATATAACTGACAGATGATATCATCAGTCATAGGGTAGGCATTCATCATTCGCATATGTTTGTATTGTTTGGGTTTGTTTATTTGTTATGGATTGTTATATCATATATGCTATGTTACCTTACTATGTGCTACTTGTTCTACTTGTACCTTAATTGTGTATTACTTGCATGTATTGCTTGTGTTTGTACAACTAAGAGGCCCCTTATGCTGGTGTCAGAGGACGCTGAGGGCTGTTCTTGATGAGATGAATTGATGATGTAATTGAATAATAATGATGATTATTGAATGAGATAATTTGAGCTCTCTGGGTAGACGCAGTGAAGTGGATTCACTTGCTCCAAGTGTGGATATGATGTATTGGTATAGAATTGCTGAGACAGAATAATTGGTTATGGTTTTGTTTATGATTCTGATTCCGATTTGTTGGAGAGTTAGAAAGTTGGAGAGCATGAAAGATATGAATTAGATTTATCATTCCTTTATGACAGTTGCGTATTCATGGATTAGCGAGAACCTAGGATGGATAATTAGTGAAGAAAAGTTTAGGATGCTTAGTGAGTTTTGCTTGCAGTGCATTGTATTTATTTGCCACTTTTACCGTGCTGGGAACCCATGGGTCGGGGGTTCTCATTCCGTATATATCTCTTGTTTTTCAGATACAGGTCCAAGTACTCAGAACTGAGCTGTGGTTTATCTGAGAGATGGCGAAGATCTTTATATTTGTTACTTTATACTTTGCTTAGAATCTCTCCACCTTTATTTTGAAGAACTGATATTATGTATTGAATTCTTTTTAACTTGCCTATAGAGGCTCCTATGTTTCTTTTGGGAGAGATTAGGATATTCTGTTGTCAACTATTTTCATATTGTATCCTAGCCAACCTAAACTTCGCAGGTCGCGACTAGTGGCAATTTACTTATGTTATATATCTATATAATGTACTTCTCTTACTCTTCTTCATGCCTTTATCTGTATATCGCCTTCGACTTCACGCTTTATCTTTTAGTTGTCGAAACGACAGTGATATGTCTTTGCGATTTTAGTTTTACTCTTTTTAGGCTTCTCGATTAATACTCCTTTCAATTTTATTTATATTTATGTATTAAAAATCCACTTGAGAGTCGTACCACCGTAATATCATTGACTTATGACTCGAGTATAAGGATTTGAATATGTGGGTGTTACATTATGGTATCAAAGCAGTTCGTCCTTGTGAGCCTGAGGGATAGAACTGCTTATGCTTAAATGCATACTCTGAGTCTGTGCCTGTGCTAGTTAGGGTATCTAACCAATACATCTAGCATGAAGTCCATGAGTGTACCTTTGGTAATTTGAAGCACTTAATTTGAGATATTGAGTCTGATCACCTCGATATCACTTGTCTAGTGTGGACAAGATCCGAAGGGTATCTCATGGACATGAATGAAGTAATCGGAAAGAGGAATTCCCAAGAATGAACCGGTGAGGAAATACCATTATAGGAATTTTGGCAGTGGTGTATATAAGAATGATGTGTTGATTTTGGATTGATGAGTGGAACACTTGGAGGTGGATTGTTGCTTGAACGATTTGTTTAATTATGCTTGAGTTGATTGGAATCTGATGATTTAGAGAAGAAGGGGCTTGTAATTGACATTGGAGTAGTTGGATTTGAATGGGAATGAAAGTTTGTGAAATTGAACACTTGTGTACGAATTTAAAAATGATTAATTATCAAAAAACTTATGCTATAGACCTTGAATGATTAGGATGTGAATTGGAATAGCATTGGATAGATGGCAAATTGTTAAGTGTTGAGGTTGGTGGAGTATGAATTAGGCTTGGACTTGGCTGAGTTTGATATTAATCGGCATGTGCATTTAGTTATGATGAATGGGATTCATCGAATGCTTAGCATGTAAGGCCATGGCGTTATGCTTAAGGAGGAATAAGAGCAAAGTTGCTGAAGAGTGTGTGAAATAGGTGGCTACAGAGAAAGGGAGTCATAGGGAGCACAACTAAGGGTACACACAACACTTTTCCCAAGGACGGAACAACTTTGCAACAAATGAGGAGTCTCAAGGGAACGGTAAGGGAAAACAGACAGCGGCTACTTTAGATATTTCGAGCTATCAGAGATGTGGAAGTCATCACCCAAATAGGCCATGTCGATTGGGGTTAGGTGTATGCTACGAGTGTTGGAGATCAGGGCATATGTCTTGGAATTATCCCTACAGAGAATGCCGGGATGCAACCGAATTTGATTCTCATACCCGAGATAATTGTAAACTAGTAGTTAAATTTCTGACTTCTTGCATATCATTAATATGTAATATTCATTCGTGATGCATGACAAGTGTTGATAATCGTAGAGTCCAAGTCGACGATTAGTCGCGGACCATTAGTCGCTGAGACGGAGCGATATTTAGTTAACTTAGAGGAGTAGCTAGACTCTTAAAGGTTATGAATAAGAGAAACACAGCAGAAGCAAGTTGGATTATATCTAAGGGATCGAAAGTGTCAAAAACTATACTGAGTTATTGTTCGAAACCCAGTGACAGTAAACTGCAAGAAAAGAGAATAGAGCTAATTTAACCTTTACTTGCTCATCGTTTGAGGGGCAAGTGAAGACGAGACAAAATCCCTATACGAGAGATTTTTCAAGACAATTCTCGAAGGAACAAGAACAACAATCACCAAGGGAGGAAGTTGGTGCGCGAAATTGTGAACAATACTTTTCACAACTCTCATAATCCCCGGTCATGAACCCCAAAAACTTGGTGTTCAATACCATGGCATTACACAACTTCGCACAACTAACCAGCAAGTGCACTGGGTCGTCCAAGTAATAAACCTTACGCGAGTAAGGGTCGATCCCACGGAGATTGTTAGTATGAAGCAAGCTATGGTCATCTTGTAAATCTTAGTCAGGCAAACTCAAATGGATATGATGATAAACGAAATAAACATAAAGATAAAGATAGAGGTACTTATGTAATTCATTGGTAGGAACTTCAGACAAGCGCATGAAGATGCCTTCCCTTCCGTCTCTCTGCTTTCCTACTGTCTTCATCCAATCCTTCTTACTCCTTTCCATGGCAAGCTTATGTAGGGTTTCACCGTTGTCAATGGCTACCTCCCATCCTCTCAGTGATTACGTTGCCTATGCTCTATCACAGCATGGATAATCATCTGTCGGTTCTCGGTCAGGCCGGAATAGAATCCATCGATTCTTTTGCATCTGTCACTAACGCCCCGCCTACTAGGAGTTTGAAGCACGTCACAGTCATTCAATCATTGAATCCTACTCAGAATACCACAGACAAGGTTAGACCTTCCGGATTCTCTTGAATGCCACCATCAGTTCTAGCCTATACCACGAAAACTCTGATCTCACGGAATGGTTGGCTC
>NW_026263887.1:15982-17501 GCF_000817695.3 Arachis duranensis
TCGGGAGTAGGTGCAGTAAAGTCACCCAGCACCTTCCTTGTATTGTTGGCATTGTTGTTTTCGGCTGCCATGTGTTCTTCTTCCTTGAAGAATTCGTTCAGATTCTCTAAAGAGAGTTGTGCTTTGGCTTCTCTTAGCTTTCTCTTCAAGGTCCTTTCAGGTTCAGGATCAGCCGCAACAAGAATGTTTTTGTCTTTGTTCCTGCTCATAAGAAAGAGAAGGGAACAAGAAAATGTGGAATCCTCTATGTCTCAGTATAGAGATTCCTTTAGGTGTCAGAGGAAAAGAAAAGTAGAAGACAGGAGTAGAAAATTCGAACTTATCAAAGTAGATGGAGTTCGAATTTTGCATTAAGGGATAGTGTTAGTCCATAAATAGAAGGATGTGAGAAGAAGGGAAGTGATTTTCGAAAATTAAGTGAAAAATTTTGAAAACATTTTTGAAAAACATTACTTAATTTTCGAAAATGAAAGTGGAAAAGAAATCAAGTGAATTTTTTGAAAAAGATTTTGAAATTAGAAATCAAAAAGATTTGATTGAAAACTATTTTGAAAAAGATGTGGTTAAGAAGATATGATTGGTTTTAAAAAAAAGGATGTGATTGAGAAAATATGATTTGAAAAACATTTTAAAAAGATTTGATTTTGAAAATTAATAACTTGCCTAACAAGAAAAGATATGATTCAAACATTAAACCTTTCTCAACAGAAAAGGCAACATACTTGAAATGTTGAATCAAATCATTAATTGATAGCAAGTATCTTTGAAAAAGGAAAGAAATTGATTTTGAAAAAGATTTGATTGAAAAATTGATTTGAAAAAGATTTGATTTTGAAAAGATTTTGAAAACTTGAAAAAAATTTGCATTGAAAACAAAATCTTCCCTCTTGTGCCATCCTGGCGTTAAACGCCCAGAATGGTGCACATTCTGGCGTTTAACGCCCAAAACTATACCCTTTTGGGCGTTAAATGCCCAACCAGGTACCCTGGCTGGCGTTTAAACGCCAGTCTGTCCTTCTTCACTGGGCGTTTTGAACGCCCAGCTTTTTCTGTGCAATTCCTCTGCAGAATGTTCTGAATCTTCAATTCTCTGCATTATTGACTTGAAGAAGACACAAATAAAAATATTTTTGGATTTTTAATAATAAGGAAAAATCAAAATACAACTAAAATCAAATAGCAATGCATGTAAAACACCAAACTTAGCAGTTTGTATATTACTGACACTAATGAGAATGCATATGAGACACATAAACACTCAAGTCAAGAGAATTCAAAGATTAGAGTAAGAAATCATCAAGAATTATTTGAAGATCCTTAAGACACATGAATGAATGCATGTAATTGACACCAAACTTAAAATGACACACTAGACTCAAACAAGAAAGTTTTGGGTTTTATGATTTTGTAATTTTTTTTTTGTGATTTTCGAAAATTTAGTGGAAAAAGGTATCAAAATTCTTAATGAGAATTCCAGGAATCATGCAATGTTAGTCTAAAGCTTCAGTCTAAAGGAATT
>NW_026263888.1:0-519 GCF_000817695.3 Arachis duranensis
ACCATAATGTAACACCCTACCATACAGAGTCTTATGCTTAAGTCATAATTCAAAGATGGCAAGGTATTACGACCTCTAAAAATAAAAGTTTAGTACATATAGTAGTATGAATGATTGATTATAACTAGGAGCCTTTGTAGAAAAAGGGGTAAACAAAAACCGCAACTTGAAAGCGTAACACTCTGATCGATAACGTAACGAACAAGGATAACCAACGCGTGATTATATATATATCAAGGAGTGTCAAAAACAGGAATATCAAGACTCAAGATCCGGCTGCGAAGATAACCGGTCCGAGCATAGCAATATATACATATGATAAAATAAGGAAACCCCAAAGGAAACCCAAAGGGACACAAATACATAAAACCTATTCTCCAAAATCTCCCATAAGGGGAGTCATCACAGTTTGTATTATTTAATGGAGATAAAAGTATCTAAGCAAAACATATAAACCAAAACATAGCCCCAAGAACAAAGGATCTTCGCAAATCTAGAAGTCTCCAGCATGCCTCAGCG
>NW_026263888.1:1255-2541 GCF_000817695.3 Arachis duranensis
ATAAGTGGTGAGATCGGAGGCTTAGAAGTATGAGATTTGGCTTTTAAAACTCAAAAATCAACTTTGGGATGAAAACAGGTCCACGCGTACGCGCACTCCACGCGCACGCGCGGATGGCCTCAAAAACTTCTTCGATGCGCAAGCGTCAAGCACGCTAACGCGTGGATTAAAAATTTGTCAATCGACGCGTATGCGTCAACCACGCGTACGCGTGGGTGTTCTCGTGCCCCAGGCACAACACTGGCACAATTCTGGCATAACTCTCTGGAAAATGGCTGGGCATTGGGTGCAGCACATCGGCGCGCCCGCGCACATCACGCTCACGCGTGGATGGCGCTTTCGAGAAGAATGGCGCTTACGCGCCAAGTGCGCCTACGCGCGGGGGGTCATTTTGCTAAAAATTTTTCTAAGTTAAAAGCTGTAGAATTCACAGATTTAAACCCCAATCTTCCAACGGACATAATTTTCTCATTTTAAATCGTTTTTCACCCGTTCTTCGAACGGCATGGACATCCCGGATCCAATTTCATTTCTAAATAGATTTGGCACAAAACAGAGATCCGTAGTCCAAGTTATGTCCCACCAAAGTATGCCCAAAAATCATATTTTTCATAAAAACCACAAAGTGCCATTTTCAAAACAAGCCATTTCCAACTCTTTTCAAAATCAATCAAAACATGCCATTTTCCTCCCTTTTCTTTGAAATCAATCAAAATATATCAATTTCAACATCAAGCCTCCTCAACTCACACATTGACACATTACCACAATATACAAAATCACTATCTCATCATTCTAACCCACTTCACCCAAGTGGCTCAAACTCAAATATATTGACATATCACATACTCTTACTCGTGCCAATTCTCAACAACATCAATTCCAATAAATCATTATTGTACACAATCAACATCATACTCACCATCAACATGGTTCAACCCACAATTCAACCATAACCAATCATCAAGCATATATCACAACATGCATATTTCTCATACATCATACCACCAAGGCATTAATAACCATCATCACATATATGACCACATCATATATCTCAATCATTAATCAACATCAACCATTCAATGCCTATCTTCGGGCCTCTAGCCTAAGTATTTCCTACCACATTACATATTAGATACGGGAAACCAAAACCATACCTTAGCCGATTTTCCCAAGCTCCACCGGAGCACTTCTAAACCACTTATCCACAAGCTCTCAAGGCCTCAACACCTCCAAGAACAGATTTTTCACCACCAAACCCTTTCCAAGCTTTTCAAAATCACCAA
>NW_026263888.1:2563-17492 GCF_000817695.3 Arachis duranensis
GTATGGGTTTTGTAGAGCTCTCCGCGGTGAACGCGTGGCCGCAAACGGAGCGGCAATCGGAGCTCTAGATCAAAAGTTATGGTGGTTTGAAGATCAACCAAGGGAGAGAACTTGAGAGAGTGTTCTTCCTCCCTTTCTCTCAAATTTCAGCTTGTGTGTGTAACAAATGAGGAGAGAGAGTGCTGAAAACTAGGATTTTGGTTAACTTATGTTGGGCCAAGGGCCCGCTTTGGGTCCAATTGGCCCGGTTTGGCCCGTTCGGTCCAATCTTGGTCCGAATTCTATAAAATTGGTACCAAAATTCTCGTCTCAACCTCCTCTATCATATTTAGCCATAAAAATCACATTTTAGGCTTTCTAGAATAAATTCTCATTTATGGGTTAATTAGCCGTTAATTAACCGGGTTTTACATGCTTTACCATACGCCAAGTCTCGCTTTTGTTTGGTTTGAAGATAGTTCTTTTGGTCTTGTTTGATATATCAAAGATCTTTACCACCAACTTGTAAACTCGTTAGTTCATGTGTTTCTTTTGCTCTTATATCAGCTTCATCTATCAAATCTATTTGCAATACTTGTACTTCTAAAATCTTTCTTTATGATGACATCATATGATTGGTTTTTGAAAATTTTAAAATATGATTGTGATTTAGCTCAAGGTCACAAATTACATATTTTTTTTACATTTTGAACAAACTTAAGTGATATTCTTACTTGGCAACTTGGTCTAGTCTCTGGCGCGAGGTTGCTTTGTTAAATGATCTCATTTATCTGGTCTACATTGGTCTGTCTTTGCACAAATAAATCTAAAACTACTCACAGAATTATCAATCTTGCATTTATTTGCATACAATTGTTGAATATGAAAATTTATTATTCTACCATAATTTTTCTAGAATTCTTTAGTTTTTAGTATTGTGGCAAATTTTATGTCTAATTTTGGTATTTTTCTACTATAATTAGCCTAAACAAAATAAATAATAAAATTCTAAATATAATTGTTATAAACATACAAAAATTAAGAGTACTAAATTATGTAAAAATTATAAGTACTAAATTATATAGAAAGAGATTAAAAGTACAACATGATACTATAAAGATATATATTTGAAAAGAAAAAATATACCTGAAAAAAGTGATTAACGTAAAATTGTGTTGTGTAATTTGAGTTTTTTATTCCATGTTTTGAGAAATTAATTGACAATCTTATGCAAATATCATAAAAAAATAATATATTGAGTAAAATTTTATCAAATGTAAAATTTGAATTAATCAATAAAAGAATTATCATTTCAAGGTAGTATCATTGTAATCATCAACTCATTTGTTTTCTCTCATAATCTACCGTTTTAGTTCTAAGAAGCAACACCTCCATGTTTGATTTGCTAGGCAATCCTATCATCATAACTTTAGTAGGAGACAACACAATATTCATTCCCATTGAGGACACCATCATCATAGTGTCCAGAGCCAACATGCTCATTTTACTTGGTGACTCCGTCATCTCCTATGTAACCACCATGCTTTTTTTGTTCAGTGACATTATTGCTTCAATATTTGTATAGTCTTGTCCATTATTTTTCACTCAATAAAAAATTTATTGTTGTACACATTCAATTTTGTAGAAATTCAATTCTGCGCGCAATCTTTGCAAAGTGGCACATTTTTTCTTTTCAATTTTTTTAATAATTGACATTTTGATTTCCTTTTAATGCATTTATTTATTATTTATTAGTATTTTATATAATAACATTATGAAAATATGAATCTTTTAAAACTACGTCAGCTTTATTTTGACATTATTGATTATGGTACAAAAGATTTATAGAATTAAGCTATTTTTACAAAAAGATCATAGGAGACAAAAGTCCCTGTTGGCTAAAAAACCAGGGTCTCCCTAGATAAAAAATTAAATAATAAAATTTTTAGTTATTATTTTCATGTGAAAAAGTTTAATTTTTTACTAATAATTAATTTTAACATCTGTTATCTAAGTTTGAAACAATTTAACGTATATACTTTTACATTTGATTAGGTATTAAGTCTGTTGCACAAATAGAAATAATTAATTTTTATACTTACTATTTAAAAATAATATTTTTCTCTCTATGTTTATAAAAATATAATAAGAAATTAGCATAAAAAATTTATATTGATAGTTATAAAGTTAACACAAAATCAATTTTTTTAAACAATTGAATTTTGATTCTAATTTTTAATCACAACATTAGTATTCTCTTTAAATTATATATAATAAATATTTTAAAGAAGAAAAGTAAAGAATATAAATTAGAAAGATAAGTGGTGAAAATTTAAAACTAAATAAAAAACTAAAAAATATGTATATAATAATAATATTTTTTTTATTAATTTTATTTTTTGTATAACAAAAAGATAAAGAAAAATAGAAAATGAAAAAAAAAGAGAGAGAAAGATAAAATAGAAGAATGAGAGAGGGAATTTGTTAATTTTAAAAAAAATATATTTTAATTGTAATGAAAAATATTTAATGATACATTTTTATTTGTCAGATTACTAATATAAAATATAAATTATATATAGAATGAGATATCTAGAGAGAATTATAAAAAGAAAGAGATGTATATGAGAGAATATAAGAAGGAAGTTTATTAATTTTGAAAAAAATATTTTTTCTTAATTTTAATAAGAGAGTGTCATATGATACATTTTGATTATCAAATTAGTTAGTAATATATAATATATCTATATTTCAATTTCCAAATTTTAATTTTAATTTAATTTTAATACAATTAGAGAATGGCATGTTACATATTTTGATTTATTAAATTTATAATTAGTCATTGATAATGATATATAAGAGAAATAGAGTGGGTGAAGGAATAAGAGAGATAGAGAAAGAAATAGGGAGGTTTTATATAAATAAATATATAAAATACTTTAATTATCATAATGCACACCAGGAAAATGATGGACAGAAATACACAGGCCAATTCTAGGGCACCGCATGCGAAATGGAAATTGACTCCAACACAGGGATGGCGCCAGCGAATTAGGGGAACCATTTCTGGTGAAGCACATGCGAAATGGACACCCATATCAGCTACGACGGGCATGGTGCAGGCCTGCCTCCAACTCACGGCTGACACATGCAAATTGGGCATGTCTGGTGCGCTACCCGCAAAATGAGCTACCCAATTTTGGTGTATTGCAAAGGAAATGGTCCACTTTGTCTGTACTGCATGCAAAGAGCAGATTTTTACTATATAAATGCTCATTTTTATGGGCAATGATACAAAAAAATGGTCAACATCGATCCCACCATCACTCATTTTAATCCAAATTTTTTCTACCCGAATGTTAAGTTTTTCTTTCACACCCCACCTCCTCTACTTTTTTCGGTGAAAATGGTAAGTGCTTGATTTGGTCCTCCCTCCCTTTTATATTGTGCACAACCTTAAAATCCAACCAATACCACCCTCTTCAACCAATGCATGCACTTCACGAAAACTGCAACTACTGAAACCAGCAGCTTTGACAGTAGGTAGCCCAACTCGGAGACGCCAGAAAATTTTGCATTGGCCAATTTGCGGTCCGCACCCAGAAATTGGCCATTTCGCATGCGGCGCAACTGAGTTGCCCCATTTCGCATCCGACACAGGAAAATTGTCCTATTTGGTAGCCGCCATTAGTGAGTTGGCCGACGGTTCCACTTCGCAGGCGTCAAGTCAGGGTCTGTTCCCGCAGCATCCATTTCGCTGGCGCTATCTCTAAGTTAGAGTCAATTTCCATTTCGCATGCGGTACCCCAGAACTGGCCCTGCATATTTCTGTTTAACATTTTTTTGGTGCGCATTATGGTAATTAAAGTATTTTATATATTTATTTATATATATAAAAAAAATCGAAAGAGGGATAACTCTTTAATTTTGGAGAAAAAGATTTAATTTTTATTGCAATGAGGGAGTGACATGTGACATATTTTGATTGTAAATTAGTAATATATAATAGATTTATTTAAGATGATAAACACCATTTATATTATCAAGGGTTCATATTAACGAACTTTTTTCTCTAAAGTGAACAACTTCAAAGGAGCCAAATCTATTTTAATTAGTTAATTAGTTGACATGTTCGGGTATTTTATTTTATTTAATTAGTTTTAGTTGATATGTTAGAACTTTTTATTTCATTAGTAAAAAATTATTAGAATAATAACATGTTAGATTAACTTATTTTAATTAATAAATTTTTATGTTAGGATAATTGAATTTAATAAGTAATTAGAGTATGTGTTAGATATGTTAATTTAATTTATTTTAGTTAATTTGTTGATATGTTTATTTATTTGGATTAATTTCTTGGAATAGTAATTTGGAGTGAACATTAGAATATGATTAATTATATAGGAAGTTATCTTTTTTTTACTGAAAATTGTATTATATTAGGATGTTAGTAAATAAATTTTAAGATGTAATTAAATTATATTTTATTACTTAATTATAGTTAAGTTATTGTTAGCATTGTTATACGCAATAAATAGAAAAATACTACTTAACGGTATTCTTACAAACACTTTGGTTGTTTTTGTCATGTTGTGTGACATTGTCTATTCCACTTCTTGGTATCCTACTTTCTTGCATTAAGGAGGTTGGGTTTAGGCATGCAGTAGAGCTAAGAGATTTCATGTTTGATAATGTCTTACTTTCTGTATTGGTTGAGCGATGGAAGTCCGAGATCCATACTTTTCACCTTCTGTAGCACGTGGCTTACCATCTTGGTTTACGCATAAATGATCCGATTGGAAGTTGCACTAGAAATTTCTAGCAGTATTATAGGCACCCAACATAGTAGTGGACTGAAGACATACTCGATGATAGACCTCCACTTCAGCTAGATGATAGAAAGCAAAACTTTTGGTATGAAAGTGACTTGACTTAGAAACAGGTAGGAGCATATTCTTTCAGGAACAGATCTATTGGAGATTCTAAGATTTTCTTAATCCCAATACCATTTATGTTAAATCATTAAGAAAGAAAAATTTGAATGCGGGAGCATACCTAAATTTATGAGCATGATTAGAAGAGTTTGGTTCTTTAATATTCCTCAAGCAAAGCATTCAGTATCTCTGATAAAGTTGAATTGCAATTCCTCTTATGGAAAAAGAATTTTGGAGGTGGCTTTGATATGTTGGGACCAGAATCTTGAAGTTACTATTTATATTCGAGCGGCACCCATTAAACCCTAAAGCACAAATAAAATAGTATCTTTGGTTTTATTCTCATTTAATTCCAAATCAAAAGTAATAATGACTTATTTAATTCAGTATTTATTATAATAAATGAGATCACCATTATATAAGTCATTTAATGTAAAACAGCTTAATTTGCGATTATAATTAATATATATTGCTCATAAATAAATTAGAAAATAATAATTTTCTAACAATCTCTGACATAGACTATGCATACATATTTTTCTGAGATAAGCACATCTTATAAACTTTATGCGTGCATTTGAATGCTATTTTCTTGATTACTTTAACAATCTAGTCCGTCTCATATATCAATTATGAAATTGCTGCAGCTTTTATCACATTAGTGTCGCGATGAAACTACGATGATCTCTATACTAATATGCTCAACGACATAGATCAAATTTAGATGAGAAAATTCAAGAGTTACATGCGAAAATGATCTCATGCATGCCTATTTTTAACTGGTCTAATTTTAATAAACTTTATGAGATCATGAATCAGAGTGAAAACAAAATTAAATACTTTATTTCTGCAGAAATATCTGTATTCGTAAATTTCTCTAACCCATATGAGCATTCAAATGCATATTCCCACTAAAATAATGTATCACAAAATGATATGACACCCATATGAATAGTATCCACACGAAAGACCTTGTGTGTTTGTTTCTTATAAACCAAATATGCAGGCATTCATGAAGTTTGTGCTAATTTACTCATTAGACACTTAAACACTCAAAACTATCTTGTTTAATAACAATTTAAAAATATTAGACTACTAATACATTATCACAAAATAGCTCAAGTGGTCTTTCAAATATATATTCATAATTTGTGACACATGTTTGTAGTCACCTAATTGGATGCCTTCAAAAGGTGTTTTATATTCAAGTGCTTTAATAGAAAAAGTAATAAGTATCTTCTCAATTCAAATTGTCTTGACATCCAATAAAATCAAAATCTGAATACCAAATGATCTCTCTCTTTAGTTACTAATTTCATATATGTGAACATGTAATATTTTGCTATAACAAAACTTGTTTGTCTACTATTTAGTGATCCATTCTTATCTGACTCAAATATCTGCCAAAGATACTCATAAATTACATAATAACTATAAATGTACAAATTTGTTATCCATCGGACCATAGTTATCAAACCCGACTCGACCCGGTCGGTTCGACCGAAAACCCGGTCACCCGGTCACCTAGCCGGGCCGAGCCACTCGTTGAATCAGCCATGCAATAAACCCGGTGGAACTCGGTTCGACCCGACAGGTTTTGATGAAAACCGATGACCCGGCTGAATGATTTAACCAAGTCCAGGTGGTGATTTTTTTTAAATACTAAAACGGCGTCGTTCCAATTCAGTCCCCCCTCCTTCGTTGAAACTGTGAAACCCTAGGCTAATCCCCCTTCCCCCTATTGCCTCTAAATTCCTAACGGCATCTGAGACACTTTGAGTGTCTAAGTTCCAGTATAACCGCCGATAACCCCCAACCAACCTCGTCTCTCCGTCAGCTCTCCGTCATTCGAGCGATACAATCGGTAGTCCCTCACGACTTCACCCTCGCCCTCACGACCTCACCCTCGTCACTCTGTCGTCACCCAGTCTCGACCTTACCTTGTCATCTTGGCCTAACCTCGTCGTCACTCTCAGTCTCGGCCTCACCTCGTCAGCGGCAGAAAGTGTTCATCAAAATGCTCAGAAAGCTTAGAAAGCGTTCATCTTCTACGGCCTCACCTCTTCGTCACTCTCAGTCTCTGCTCCCTTAGGTCATTTGGGTGGAAGTGGTGGTCGTCAGAAAGCTTAGAAAGCATTCATCTTCTACCTCAGTGCCTCTGCTCCTTCAGGTCAGTTGCTGTTGTATTTGATTTTTAGAGTTGTTGAACCTGAGCATATTTTAGTTGGTATTGTTATGGAATCTGGTGGATAAATTTGATTTTTTTAGAGTAGTTGTTGAAGCTGGGCGAATTTTAGTTAAATTTTTTCTTGATTTGGTAGTTGATGCTGTTGTATTTAGTTTTTTAGGGTTGTTTGTTGCTGGTTGGTGGGTTGGTATTTGGTAATCGGTATAGAGTTGTTGCTGGTTGCTGCTATTGTATTTACTGTGGTTTTTTAGAGCTGTTGTTGTTTATTGCTGGTTTGCTTAGAGTTGCTGTTAGTTGAATCAATGAACTTTGGTGAAATGATGGTGGTTGCTGTGTTGCTTAAAAACTGATTTAAGCAAATCTTTTGTTGCTAAAAATATTTTTGATTTTTTTGCTAGAATTTTAAAAATGTCTTCATCTCAAACACCATCAGAAACGCCACCATCTCAAGAACAAGCATCATCAGCAACTCCTACCTATGATCTTACCACTAAAAGAGTTTATAATAATAGAGGAAACACTGATTCAGCTTGGGGTCATTGTAAAAAAATCGTAGAAAAAATAGAAAAAAATACTATGATGTGCATATATTCTGACAAACCTGTTAGGAGAGGTAGGATTAATCGATTTAAGTATCACTTGGCTGGAAAAGGAGGAGATGTTGAGAAGTGCAAAAAGGTTCCACCTGCTGTTGCTCATCATTTTGGGCAAAATATTGAAGAATTTATGAATAAGAAAAGGAAAACTCAAGAAAATTATGCAAAAATTTATGGAGCATGTGATGAGGTTGAAAGAGAATTTGATAGAATGGAAGAGCTTGAAGCACGACAGCAACAACAACAATGTTCAAGGACAAGGTTGCCACCACCTGCAGCTAGGAAAAGGAAAAAAACTACTGGAATAGAGACTTTTTTTTCCATTTTCAACAACACCTGGAGCCCAACCAACGATAAAAAGTGTATTGCAAAGTAAAGAAATTGTGAAAAAATGTGATATTGCCAAAGCAAAGTGGATGGTTGATGCTTCTGTGCCATTAATGCATTTAATTCAGCATATTACCAACCAATGATTGATGCTATTGCAAACATGGGTGCATGATATAAAGGTCCAAACTTTGATAGAGTTTGTGGGTATTTGTTGAGTAAGTTGGTGGAGGATGTGAAAAAATTATTGAACGGTATCATAAAATTTGAAAGCAAACTGGATGTACTATCATGGCTGATGGATGGACTAATCGTTGTAGGCGCACTTTAATTAACTTCTTGGTTTATTGTCCTAAAGGAACTATCTTCCTAAAGTCTGTTGATGCTTCTCATGCCTCCAAGACTACTGATTTATTGTTTAAGCTTTTTAAGGATGTTGTCAACTTTGTCGATCCTAAAAATGTTGTTTATATAGTGATGGACAATGCTGTAAATTATGTTGCTGCTGGAAGGTTGTTGGAAGCTAAATTCCCTAAGTTGTATTGGTCTCCTTGTGCTGCGCATTGTATTAATTTGATGTTGCAAGATATTGGAAAGTTGAATGAAGTAAGTGAGACAGTTTCACATGCTTCAAAGATTACTAAATACATATATAATCATTGTCATCCATTTTGTCTGATGAGGAAGTTTACCGGTGGACGAGAAATACTTCATCCAGCTCCAACTCGCTTTGCTACCAATTTCATAGCTTTGCAGAGTATTCTGGCTCAAAAGATACATTAAGAGCTATGGTAACTTCTAAAGAATGGACAATCTCAGCCTACTCCAAAGAAGCTAAAGCTAAAACATTTGTCGATCAAGTTTTAGACTCTAAGTTTTGGAATCAGTGTACAGATATTGTCAAGCTTACTGAGCCACTTGTTTGTGTGCTTCATATTATGGATAGTGAAGATAAAGCTGCAATGTGTTTTCTTTATCAAGCTTTTAATAAGGTTAGAGAAGAGATGGTGAAGAGGTTTCAACAAAGAAAGAAGATTGTGGAGCCTTACTTGAAGATTTTGGATACTCGCTGGGATTCACAACTTAAAAAAATCTTCATGCTGCTGGCTATTGGTTAAACCCTACTTTTCGATTCATGCTGTTGAATTTGAAAAACATAAGCAAACCACTTCTGGTCTACTAGATGTAATTGAGAAATATTCATATGATGATCCAGAATTGAATACTAAGTTGACAAGTGAGACGAGAATATATAAGAATGCTGAAGATGATTTTGGAAGACAATCTGCACTATATGAACAAAGCACAGTGATGCCAGGTAAATATTTTATTTAGTTTTATCTTTCTTTATTCGTTTATTTATTTAAAAAAAGCTAATTGTAATGCATTGCCTCTTTTGATTTTAAGACCAATGGTGGGAATCTTATGGAACTGGAGCACCAAATTTACAAAAGTAAGCCATTCCTGAAGAAGTTGATGCTCTAGGAAATAATTTGGCAAATATGTTCATTCAACCAACTTTGGATGATCTTGGTAAATTCTTCAATTGCTTGAATATTTTAATTGTCGGTTGCTATTACGAATTATTCTTGATATTGATTTGTCAAAAATACACAAATGTAGATCAATTAAATTTGGAGGATGACCAAGATAATGATGGACCAAGTAACAATGTTATGGAAGATATGGATGCAAATCAAAATGAGGGGAATGTTGATCAAGCTCCTAATTTGTCCTATGAAAATGTTGATGCCGACTTTGAGCTCACCCCTTGGACTTGATTTAATGATTGTGTTATCTTTAACTTATTCTTGTTGATTTAAATTGAGAACATATTTTATACTAGAGACTAGTTTATTAACACTTCTTTCAGATTATTAGTTATATTTAAGACTTGATATTTGATTATTAATGTTTGTAAGACTCACATTTTAAGTTTTAAGACATTATTTCAATTTTATTTATATAATTTTATATTTTTTAGTTATGACCGAGTTAACCGGGTGGATCAGCGACCCACCGGTTGAACTAGTAACCCGGTGACCTGGTCATATGACCGGGTTGATTACTGGTTCGGTTCTAATAACTATGCATCGGACTACTGCTGAAGTATAATAAATATTATGCATTTTGGAGTTTTATAACTTTCTTTAGGCACCTAACGAGACTAGTTTCCCCTAAAGTTGAGTATATAACCTTATTTATAATTCTGCATGTTGCTGACAAACAAGAATTGTAAAAATATACTTACTCTCACTGAACTGATATATAAGTCATCAACTACATTTATCTCAAAAGGCTATATGAGATAATAATTTGATGAAATATAAGTTATTAATAACAGAAAGTCTCTCTTTTTTTAATTTTTTAAAAAAAATTTATTTAAAAATAGACTAACATTAGAAGATATAATTTTAAAGCAAAATAATATATTCACACAAGCTATATATCATATGAATAAAATTTATATAATAGTGGACAGAAATATTAGTTTGTAAGTGGTATTTTAATACAATAATCAAATATTGATAATAAATCCTGTCAAACAATAAATCTATCTTTGGACAAATTTATTGTTCACATGGAACCAAATAAGTATCACATGTTTATTAACACAAATGCGCATGTAATTTGGCTAAGTACAAAATTTTTTTTAGGCCGATCCATACTCGCATAAACTACGCATACATAAATTCATTTAGTGTGACTTACCAAATATTCTCAACAAAATTCTGACAAACAATAAGCCTATCTTTGAATCGACTTATTGTTACATAAAAACTTGAGAATTATACCTATTTATTACCGCATATATTTTCTATTAATTGGCCAAACACCAGCCTTCTTTTGGGCCGATTAGTGGTTGCATAATTCACAAGGTTCAATGTTTATTATTTGGCCAAATAATAAACTTCCTTTGAGCCGATTATTGTTCGCATAAATAATAAACATTGATTTAAGTTCAACTAGTTACCTAAGCATATAGTTACCATAAATATTTGTATATAATTCGGCCAAATATAGATCTTCTTTTGGACTGACCAATATTCGCATGAATTACATATCACCATATTCCTAATGTTCCAAAATAAATCAGTTTTTACCTAAGAAACTACTTTGGTAGCATAATGTTCAACTAATATATTCTAAAACTAAATTTTATAAAATAACTGGTATAATAATTCAAACAGTTACTAATTTTCTTATGTAACAAATTCAAAATGCTTACATAGCATAAAAAAATAAAATAATAAGCCACAATATATAACAACCATATAATATTGTGAGTGCTTCTTATTGATCAATTATTAATTTCTTTGTTTAACACAAAATTGAATCCTTTTAACGATTCAAGCATGGAAGACTCTGATACCACTTGTTGAAAATTCTAAGATTTTTTTAATTTTGATCCCACTTGTTTGGTTCTTTGATCTTCCTCAACCAAAGCCCATAAGGCTTAATCACAATTGCTCTGATGAAAAAAGAATTATGGAGGTGACTTTGATATGTTGGGGACCAAAACCCTAAAGTCACTATTTAATATTTATATTTAAGTGTGGCATCCATTAAACCCTAAATCCTAAATAAAATAATATCTCTCGTTTTATTCTCATTTAATTCTAAATCAAAAGTAATAATAACTTATTTAATTCAGCATTTATGACAATAAATGAGATCACCGTTATATAAGTCATTTAATATGAAATAACTTAATTTGCAATTATAATTAATATACGTATTACCCATAAATAGATTAGAAAATAATAATTTTCTAATAAGATCCTAATACTCTCTGCAGTATGCCCATTATTACGTATTGATGTTGAATGAGGGAGATTATTTGTTTACGGATAAGTCATCCAATCTTATCTCCTTCAAATGGTTACTGCTCTTGGAAGATTTTGATAGATGCAGATGGTTGTGTTGGAATTTTGAATTACTGTCGCACACCTACCATTCATTGTACAACATTGCTTTGCATGATGTGATGGACATTATAAGGTGCATATCATTGATGTTCTTGTGAATTTACTATAGGTTCCATCCTTCTGTCCCGTCGGCTACGATGTACTCAGGTTCATGCTTTCCTTGAGGTAATTAATGTTTATTATTTATTGTCATTTTTTACTATTTGTAATATAAAGTACTGAACATAAGTTTTCCTCCATCAATAGCTTGGTGGAGCTGGGACAACAAACCAGACATCACCATCATGGCAGAGGACTACCATTGTGACAAAGGCTGGATGCTCTTAGGTTTGATGAGGTATCATCCGTTTAGGTGACTTATAACTTACGTATATTATCCTTCTATTGATAAGTACAAAATTGTTTATTTTTTTCAATTCTGGTGGACACTATACGACAATCCCAGCTATAGTAAAATGGCCTTTGATTGGATTATGAGCCTCGGAGAGATTCGTACATGGAGAGCCATGGTACCGTTGGTATGCTTTCACTTAGTGGAGTTTCATGACATGGATAGGGTCAAGAGACAGCTTGGGGGTCAGTAGCACCTGTCAATGTGGATGAGTTTTTGTTCAAGATGACCTAGAGAGATGTTGTATGTTGGCCCAATGTTTACTGGGATTGGTATGATAGGTAGAGGACCTGTGGCCAGCAGCAGTCACATGGTCACTATTGATGGTGTCTTAGATCTTCGACCCACACAGAACTACTTGACATGGTGGCAGGGAGCATATGGTGTTCATTTTCTATCTAGAGAGGACATCTTGGCTAATTCGAGGGATGCGGCCTCGCCTGTGGATATTCTTCCAGCAGCCCTGGATCAAAGGGATATGTTAAACCTTCCATGGGATGCTTCAGATTTAGTTGACAGACGAAGAGGCATGTCAAAGATGATATCTGAAAACCAGCTTGAAAGATCCAGGATTAGTAAGAAAGGCGTGCACCGATGGATGTTCAGTTGTCCGATGAAGAGGTAGAGTATGCACGCCAGGAGGACGACCTGGAGGATCGTCCTTAGACTCCACAGTGCCTAGCTTTTTTGCTGGCCATGAGGTAGACATTTTGAAGGAGTTCATGCCAGAGTTATCCTCAGGGACTCAGCATCATGATCCTTCCTCATCAGTAGCACAGCCTGAGCAGGACACCTCAACTTAGGATCAGACTGAATTTGACATTAGCACATCCCATATGATACAGTTCGATGAGTTATACCAACTTATGCATGTACCTGTGGATGTCATGAAGGACTTAAGAGATCGGTATCGTGATAGGTGAAAGCAAGCAATTAAGTAGGGAGGTCAGTCATCGACGTCTTGGGTCCTCACACACACTTTGCCAATGGGACCCTATAGACGTGGGCTATCTACGACTCCTGTCATACAGCAGCAGACTCCACCACCATGGGACTACGCACAGACTTTTCCCACATATGATGCTACAACATCTCCACCAATATATCCTCCAATCCCACATCCACCAGTATACTAGCATATTCTACCACTATATTACCAGGCGATGTCACCTACTCCTCCACTAGTATACCATTAGATCCCGCCACCATTATATCAGCTAGCCCCCTTCTGCCGCTTCCATAGCACATACTCCTCCGGTGTAGCACCGTGTTGTCATTCGTCCTCGACCCAGCCGACCTCATCGATAGACATGTGCATTTGGTTGCAGGACAAGGCACCAATTGGATCACCATTCTGATTAGCAGTAATAGTCTTATAGTTATTGTAGTAGTTCATTGTTTTGTTGTGATTATAGTTGTTTTCAGATTTTCTTGTTAATATAATACTTTTCAGAATTTATTGAATTTGTAGTTCTTTTTCAGATTTTATTGCTGTTCTACATGTTATCATATTCTACTACAATGATAGAAAACAATATAGAATGAATACTAAATACTAATATGGTAACAATATACTTGATTCAAAGAAATGCAATACATAGACAATGACAAGTACATAGGCTTTTTAAAATTAAAATATTTGATACAAAATAAAAACCAAATTCTTCTAACAATGGTCCAGAAATAATTTACTAATCCGATTGTGAGGCGTTGGGACATCTTCATCTAGCATGACCTTCTTGTCGACAAAGACCGTATATCTTCTCTGACCGCTCAACAACGTCCATCTCATTACGCAACTATGTCGAAATTGGTCTTTCCTTTGCCTTTCGGTGCATAGAGGGGTTGGGTTTAAGCTTCACACAGTACCATGGGGCCCACATCTTCTCGTCAAGTATCAACAGAAATTTCATCTCACAAACCTTAAAAACTAAAACCATCTTGTACATAGGGTTCACGAAAGTATATCTTGCAGCACATGTCACAAGTGCATGACGATATGGATAATGAAAAGATTGGAATAGCCCACAATTTCATGTACACAAATTAAGCCAAGCGCGATAGGAAGTCTATCTCCGTTCTTTCAGAGGCTCCACCTCCTCCATATTAAATACCAATGCTCGACGACTATAGTGGGTGACTCTCATCTTCGATAGAGTCTCTTTGTTTTTCTCTATAAGTACAAATTTTAAAATTTATTGTTTTTTTAGTCCTTTTTTTTCCTCCCGAAAAAGCATAGTGTGTGATGCCTTTGAAAAAGCTATTTATACAAGTGAGTTTCATACCACGATATCTTTTCACATCTCCTTTATTTCATTTTGTGTTATTTGTTTTTTCTGTTTTCTTTCATGTTTGGAATCTGAGGACAAGCACACCATAATGTGTTCATATAACAAAGTTATAATCCTCTTAAGTAAGGGGTGAGTTTCTTACCAATTTTTTTTCTCGAAAAAATCAATTTTAATTAGTAAAAGTATTATTTATACACTAAAATTAGCAATTAAAATTATTATGTAATTTTTGTATAAAAATATATGTTGTTTAATTATTTTTAATATGTATTTTGTATTTTAATATATATT
>NW_026263889.1:0-508 GCF_000817695.3 Arachis duranensis
GGGAGAAAAACGATTAACGATGTTAAGGCGGTAATCAACACGAAGCTGCTGGTCATGAAATTTGTTGCTGATGATGGATCGGTAGGATCTATAAGGGGAGATCTGGAAACGACAGTCGCTTGCGACAACGCCAGCCTCTCCTTGAGGAAGAAGTCTAAGGAAGCATCTGGAGTGTTTCTTGCTGACTTAGATGCCAGAGTCGACGATAAGCCAAGACCAGAACCAGAGGGGGACTTGGAAAAGTTTAGGGTCGGTGACATGGAGGAAAAGTTCAAGTTTGTTAATAGAAACCTCCCACATGAGTTGAAAGAACCTCTAGTAGAGATGATTAGGGCCAATGGAAACCTATTCACTTGGACACCCGCCGATATGCTGGGCATAGATCCCAGGGTCATGTCACATCACCTGGCCGTCAAGTCGGACGCCCGTCCAGTGGCCCAAAGGAGGAGGTGGCCAGGTAGACGGCCAACCTCCTAGAAGCAGGTTTCATACGAGAACTAGACTACTC
>NW_026263889.1:1376-3965 GCF_000817695.3 Arachis duranensis
GACCACCCACGCGCACGCGCCATGTACGCGTACGCGTGGATCTAGAAGTTCCACCTCCAGGCTAAGGACCCGAGAGTTGTGCCAACTCTGGGCCAACTCTGTGCCTAAACCAGCGCGGACGCACATAGTGCGCGTCCGTGCCCCTTCACATTTCCATACCCACGCGTGAGCGCACCTGGTGCCTCCGCACCCCCTCTCCTCTCGTCCATCCGCGCGCGCGCGCACAGTACGCGCACGCGTCGACGCGGTTGTGCCCCAGGCATGAGAGGTGCCTAGAGGGGGCTCAACTCTCTGTGAAATGGCTCAGGGAGGAGTGCAGGACCAAAGGGCGCGTGCGCGGCTATGGCGCGCGCGCGTCTTGTGCTCGCAGTGTGTGGACGCGTGCGCGTCCAATGCACGCACGCGGCAAAGGTTTTGGGCTTGTGGCTTGGTATAGGCCTGAGAGTGGCCTAACTCTCTGGAGTATGTACCAGGAGTGCAGCAGGGCAATCGGCGCGGACGCACACAGTACGCTTACGCGTCGATTGGCAGATTTCGCCCAAGTGCGCGGGCGCGCCATGTGCGCGTGCGCGCGAGCTTCTTGTGCTTTAGGCATGGTCCTGGCATGGTGTGGGTGCAACTCTCGGGTAGAGGTATGGAGGGCTGTTAATCGCAATCCACGCGTCCGCGTACGGTGCGCGTTCGCGTGAGTGACCTTTGAGTGCCTTAAGGACGCGTACGCGCCAGGCGCGCGCACGCGCAGAGGGGGTTGCTTTTCCTAATTGTGCATGTGTCTGTACCACTTTTGACATTACAACTTCCCTTTTCCACACAGCTGCCTAAGCGCTATATCAGGGCATTTTACTTGGCAAATCAGCAATGAATTGAACAAATGGCGGAGAATTAACAATAAAATCTATCTAACAAACATGAAGTCAAGTGTCTATGTACAAAGCTCAAAGGAAGATCTTACCATCCACTCTCAGCTTGCTCAACTTTTGAGGAGGAAAGAATTTATCCAAGAATGCAGTGACCAGCTTATCCCAGGAGTCCAGGCTATCCTTAGGTTGTGAATCCAACCATATTCTAGCTCTGTCTCTTACTGCAAAAGGGAAAAGCATGAGTCTGTAGACTTCAGGATCAACTCCATTCGTCTTTACAGTCTCACAGATCTGCAGGAATTCAGTTAAGAACTGATAGGGATCTTCAGATGGAAGTCCATAAAACTTGCAGTTTTGTTGCATTAATGCAACTAGTTGAGGCTTAAGCTCAAAGTTATTGGCTCCAATGGCAGGAATGGAGATGCTTCTTCCATCAAACTTGGATGTTGGCTTTGTGAAGTCACCAAGCATTCTCCTTGCATTATTATTATTATTGTTTTCGGCTGCCATGTCCTTCTCTTGTTCGAAAATTTCTGAAAGGTTGTTTCTGGATTGTTGTAATTTAGCTTCTCTTAATTTTCTCTTCAGAGTCCTTTCAGGTTCTGGATCAATTTCAACAAGAGTGCCTTTTTCCTTGTTCCTGCTCATATGAAAGAGAAGAAAACAAGAAAAGAAAGAGGAATCCTCTATGTCACAGTATAGAGATTCCTTTATGTCAGTAGAAGAAGATAGGGGTATAAGGAAGAAGAGGGAAGGATTCGGATTTTTGGATGAAGAAGGGTGAAGAGAAGTGTTAGTAATTAAATAATTAAACAGAAGAAGAGAAGAGAGAGGGAGAAAAATTCGAAAATAATTTTTGAAAAGAGGTTAGTGTTTTCGAAAATTGAAGACAAAATATAATTCAAATTAAAATTTAAAACAAAAAGAATTTTTGAAAAAGAGAGGGGGGTATTTTCGAAAATTAGAGAGGGAAAAGTAGTTAGGTGGTTTTGAAAAAGATATTTTCGAAAATTATAGAGGGAAAAGTAGTTAGTTGGTTTTGAAAAAGATAAGAAACAAACAAAAGGTTAGTTAGTTGATTTGAAAAAGATTTGAAATCAAATTTTGAAAAAGATAAGAAGATAAGAAGTTAGATAAGATATTTTGAAATCAAATTTTGAAAAAGATAAAATTTTTTTGAAAAAGATAAGATAAAAGATAAAAAGATATATTTGAAAAAGATATTTGAAAAAGATTTAATTTTTAAAATTACTTTAACTAACAAGAAACTACAAGATAAGATTCTAGAATTTAAAGATTGAACCTTTCTTAACAAGAAAGTAACAAACTTCAAATTTTTGAACCAATCACATTACTTGTTAATTAATTTTTGAGAATTAGATATAAAAGATAAGAAAAAGATTTTGAAAATATTTTGAAAAAGATTTTTGAAATTTTCGAAAATTTAAAAAAAAATGAAAAAGATATGATTTTTGAAAAAGATTTTGAAAAGATAAGATTTTTAAAATTGAAATTTTGACTTGACTTGTAAGAAACAACTAATTTTAAAAATTTTTGACCAAGTCAACCCAAAATTTCGAAAATTTGGAGGAAAATAAGGAAAAGATATTTTTGATTTTTAAATTTTTAAAGAAAAACACAAAAATGACCCAAAACATGAAAATTTTGGATCAAAACACTTAATGCATGCAAGAACATTATGAATGTCAAGATGAACACCAAGAACACT
>NW_026263889.1:6796-8345 GCF_000817695.3 Arachis duranensis
GATAAACACAATACTAAAAACCGAAAACAGAAAGAAATAAAGAACAAGGAATGAATCCACCTTTAGTGGCGTCTTCTTCTTCAAGGACCAATGATGTTCTTCAGCTTTTCTATGTCCCTTCCTTGCCTTTGTTGCTCCTCCCTCATTGCTCTTTTGATCTTCTCTTATTTCTTGGAGAATGATGGAGTGCTCATGATGTTTCACCCTTAATTGCTTCCAATATTTGTGTGGAGGACAACTTATCCCCTGAGGTATCTCAGGGATCTCTTGATTTGCAGCCACGTGTTCTAACTAACTGAGCTATTCCAGCTTATATATAAGTCTTTCCATCTCCCAAGACTCAGAGGTGGAAGCTTTTATCTTTCCTTTGAGGTTTCTCTGGCCTTAGGTGCCATTAATGGTAATGGAAAAGCAAAAAGCTATGCTTTTACCACACCAAACTTAAAATATTGCTCGCCCTCGAGCAAGAAAGAAAAGAAAAGTAGAAGAAGAAGAAGAGAATTAGGTAGAGGAGGAGAGAGGTGGGTTCGGCTATATGGGAGAAGAATGGGTTGTGTTTTGTGAAAGATGAAGTAGAAGGAAAGGGTATTTATAGGGGGAGGGAGGGTGGGAAAATTGAATTTGAATTTTATGAGGGTAGGTGGGGTGTATGGGGAAGAGGAGGTTGATGTGAATGGTGCATGGGGTAATTGGGAAGAGGAATTGAGGTTTGGATTAGGAGAGTGTGATTAGGATTAAAAGAAAAGGTAGGTGGGGATCCTATGGGGTCCACAGATCCTGAGGTGAAAAGAAATACCATTCCTTCACCATATAGGCATGTAAATTGCCTCCATGCATCATTCTGGCGTTCAAACGCCCATTGGTGCATGTTCTGGGCATTCAACACCCATGTGATGCATGTTTCTGGCATTGAACGCCAGTTTCATGCTTGTTCCTGGCGTTCAGCGCCAGTTTGTCCTCTTTGTGCACCATCCTGGCGTTTAACGCCAGGTTGTTGCTTGTTTTGGGCGTTTAGCGCCAGAATGGTGCTCTGTTCTGGCGTTAAACGCCGGCCAGATGCACCTTCTGGGCGTTGAACGCCAGCCCGTGCATCCTCCAGGGTGAAAAATTTTTTTCTTCTGTTTTTGACTCTGTTTTTAATTTTTTGATTTTTTCGTGACTCCTCATGATCATGTACCTAATAAAACACAAAAAAAACAAAGAAACAAAATAAAATAAAATTAGATAAATAAAATTGGGTTGCCTCCCAACAAGCGCTTCTTTAATGTCAATAGGTTGACAGTGGCTCTCATGGAGCCACAAGGTGATCAGGTCAATGTTGTATAGTTGCCAACACCAAACTTAGAGTTTGGATATGTGGTCTTAACACCAAACTTAGAGTTTGGTTGTGGCCTCACAACACCAAACTTAGAGTTTGACTGTGTGGGCTCTTCTTGACCTTGAACTGAGAGAAGCTCTTCATGCTTACTCTCTTTTGTCACAGAGGGATGGCCATGTGCCTGAAACACAAGGCATTCCCCATTCAATTGAAGGACTAACTCTCCTCTGT
>NW_026263889.1:8592-8855 GCF_000817695.3 Arachis duranensis
ATGATCCCCAGCTTCTCCATTATAGAGAGTGGCATAAGATTTATCCCTGACCCCAGATCACATAGAGCTTTTTCAAAGCTCATGGTGCCTATGGTACAAGGTATTAGGAACTTTCCAGGATCTTGTCTCTTTCGAGGTAGAGTTTTCTGAATCCAAGTATCTAGTTCACTAATGAGCAAGGTAGGTTCACTTTCCCAAGTCTCATTACCAAACAGCTTGGCATTCAGCTTCATGATAGCTCCTAAGTATTGAGCAACTTGCTC
>NW_026263889.1:17106-17469 GCF_000817695.3 Arachis duranensis
CCAATACATCTTCCGCAACACCCGCTACGGTTATTATGCTTTTATCCGCTAGGACAAATCTTGCCGTCGACCTTTTTAGTGATGGTAAGTTCAATACCCGGTAGACGGATAGTGGCATGATGCTAACACATGCTCCAAGGTCGCACATACAATCTCTAAATTGAACTCCATTGACTGTGCAAGTGACCATACAAGGACCCGGATCATCACACTTCTCGGGTAGCGTTCCCATTAAAGCGGAAATAGAACTCCCTAATGGAATGGTTTCTAATTCAAGAATTATGTCCTTATGTATGCATAAGTCTTTGAGAAATTTAGCATATCTAGGAACTTGATGGATAGCATCAAGGAGGGGGATGGTTA
>NW_026263890.1:0-790 GCF_000817695.3 Arachis duranensis
CATGCTTAGTTTATAAATCCAGGATATTCTTATGGCTTAAAGTCTACGCAAAGCGGAAGATACAAGATAGACTCGATGCAGAAAGGTTATAAGGCAGGTTGGTATTAGAACGACGGGTTTATCGCTTCTAATACTCGCTTCATCTATCTCTTAAGTTCTGCCAATTCTATTGGTGTCACCTTACGTAATACAATCGAAACTGGTTCAGCCTCTGACACTGAATTTATCACAACTTACTCTTTCTCTTGACACCTAACCGGTTATCAAACAGATATTTCTATCGGCCTAAACTCCTAGTCCATATCCAAGTTCAAAACTATGTCCAGTCTTTCCAGTCCTAAACTTCCCAATTCGATTATGTAACCTAAATGAAAGCAGGGTCCTAGCTCTACATAGAACAAATCCATTCTACGCATTCGGTATCATACTTACCTCGATCCTGTCGTGGCCAACCCGCATCTGCGGCTCTCCCATGCGAACAATCCTTAGACATGTGTCACGGTGCTCCACATCGAAAACACATTCCCAGTTCGTACCTGTGCGGCTCCTCTGGAGTGGTCTCACCAAAGCCTTCCTGTAGCAGTGTCCACTTCATGGAGCAATCCTCTGCAAGCTGGCTCTTCTTAACCAACTTAGTGAAATTTGTTAGCTTTTGTGGATACACGTAATTAAAGATATCTCTCCTTAGTCCTTTCTCATACTGAGCACACTTCCATTCCTCATAATCAGCTGGATTTCCTTGACAAGTTTTCGAGAAACGGCACAGGTTGTCGAATTCACGGGTATAGTC
>NW_026263890.1:4417-5642 GCF_000817695.3 Arachis duranensis
AAAAATTTTCGTCCTCGAAAATTGATATAAAATAGAAAAGATTCATACTAATGTAACTTCCCTTCTTAAACATGTCAAAGAAAAACAGAAAGGTTTGGCATGCTTAGTTTATAAATCCAGGATATTCTTATGGCTTAAAGTCTACGCAAAGCGGAAGATACAAGATAGACTCGATGCAGAAAGGTTATAAGGCAGGTTGGTATTAGAACGACGGGTTTATCGCTTCTAATACTCGCTTCATCTATCTCTTAAGTTCTGCCAATTCTATTGGTGTCACCTTACGTAATACAATCGAAACTGGTTCAGCCTCTGACACTGAATTTATCACAACTTACTCTTTCTCTTGACACCTAACAGATTATCAATTATGGGTTCAATCTATGTCATGTCTCTTCCTCATAACTTACCATCTCTGGGTTTCAGGTAATTGTCCCGCACAGCTCTCAACATTTCCGGTCCCATATGTATAACTTAAGTTGTATATTCATAATAGTTTGACGCACTACTGCTGCGCCACTCTTATTATTATCCTCCAAGAATTTAGTCACTTTTCTAGGCTGACCACTATCGTTTTGTCTCACCATTCGGAGGTCTTTAGTCGATCGCTCAGTTGAAAATCACAAGGCTCACAACTCGGTAATGTACTACAATGAATGCTACGTGTTATTTACTATGCAAGGCAGTCGGAAATTTCGATTATCAGTTCGTGATTACCTCTAATCGAAGTATCTGCGCTTCCAGCACCATCCGCTGTCATAGTGAACATGCGTCCCTGATGTTGTGCCTTTCCAGCTTCTTGATTCTTCTTCTTTTCTGGACAATTCCAAGACAAATGCCCAGCTTCACCACAGTAAAAGCATACACCTAAACCAGCCCTGCACGGAGTATTCGGGTGGTACTTTCCACACCTCCTACAAGTTAAATCATTCGGTGGGGTCTGAGCTTGCTTTCCTTTGCCTCTTCCCTGGCTGTTATTATTACTGAATCTCTGGAAGTTATTCTGACCCAAATGTGGTTGTGGGGTATAACCGCCTCGCTTAAAATCTTGTCCTCTAGGGGCGAAGTTCCTTCCCTGACCTCTCCTAACAAAAATTCGCTGATCACTCTTATCTGTTGTCGCCTTTCTCAGACAATCCTCAGCAACTCTACTTTTATTTACCAGTTCTGAAAACACTCTGATCTCCATTGGTGCAACGAAGCTCAGAATATCACTTCGAAGACCTCC
>NW_026263890.1:5874-7841 GCF_000817695.3 Arachis duranensis
CATCATTACCATGGTTGTTCATCTGTTGGCCAAGAGCCTCAGCAGTGGCTTGCATAGCAGCAGCCATGTTCTCCAACGCAGTCATAAAGTTCACCGGGCCATTAGGGTTATTCTCCGGTGCACGAACATTAGTGCGACCTCTACCACGGCCTCTACCGCATCCACGAGGTGCCATCTGGTCCCTATACACACCAAACAATCGATATTAAGTTGATCAGTCTCAATATCGGAAGTCTAGTGCTTCAAAGTCCCAAATGCATGCTCATGAACGTTTATGCCAAATATATCAAGCAGATATACTAATAGCACATAACACACACACAGAGAATGCACAGAAGCATAATCAGTCCATCCCTAAGGCTCTACAGGAACGAACTGCTCTGATACCATAATGTAACACCCTACCACACATAATTTTACGCTTAAGTCGTAAAGCAGAGGTGGCGAGGTATTACGACCTCTAAAAGAAAAGACATATAAATATAGTTGAAAGAAATTATATCTAAGAGCCTTGAAGAATAAGCTAAACAAGAACGATAAATAGAAAATCGTGTGACACTCGCATGGATATTCATAAAACGAATAGATAAGATCAAAAGGAAGCTGAAAGTATATATACATATCAGAGTTCCAAAACTCAGATTGCAAGCTCCAAACTCGACCTGCGAAGCTAAGGCCGGCCAGAGTATATAATTATATATATATATATATACAATCCAAAATAAAACTCAAACTACAAAATAAACACCTGTATCTCCAAGTCAACCTCTCGGAGGGACAAAACACAAAATGTACATGCGGAGATTCTATAAACATATATACATAGCCTAAAACAAAATATGACAGCCCAAAAGGTAGTTCTTTGCTTATAAGAAGGATATCCAGCGCTCAACGAGGTGTCTCTCGACCTGCATCTGAAAAATAACAACATAGTATGGGATGAGAACCGGAGGTTCTCAGTATGGTAAAGGTGCCCACATAGTTAATATAAAAGGTCTCAGGAAAGTCAGAGGCATTCCTAGAACTCCGACACTCAAAATCATTCTTAAATAAAATAAACTAAACCAAAAGTTAGATAAGTTATCTAACGTATTCTAGGTCTGAATCTAACTTTAACTTAATACTTCACTTTCTGTTGCCTCCAATCCTCCGAATCACTGGTGGAACAACCCTCTCTCCTCACACCTTCGTCAAGAGGAATATCTCAGAAAACATACACATATAGTTCAAGCAAGGAAAACACAGATAGAGAAGCATTTACAGCAAGTAGAACAAGTAGCGGATAAGCAGAATTAAACAGTTAAGCAAACCAAAACAATGCACACTCAAGCAAACAAACAAATGCATATGATGTATGCCTGTCCTATGGCTGATGAGTCTCATCTGTCGGTTATACAGCCAACCCGACAAGTCCTGGTAGTTAACCATTGGACAGTCCCTCTGTGCGCGCATCCCCAAGCTCAATAATATTCCATGGAGTCAAACTCCAAGCTCAAATATAATATTCCATGGAGTCACACTCCAAGCTCAATAACATAGTATTCCATGGAGTTAAACTCCAAGCTCAATAATATTCAATATTCATATTTATATGCATGCCCATGGGGGAATCCGGGGAGTTAAAGTGCCCGGTCACATCTTGCGACAGAGGGTCAACAAATAGTCTCAAATACACAAGCCACATAATAATCTCTTTCTTTTTAAAATACCACCTCAAATCAAACTCCAATTCTTATAGAAGTTTTGGCAGTATCTCCTCTAAAGCTCGAATTTCTGCCACCCTTCAAGGGTCCCAACTATCAAATCAAACACCTCTCAGTCCTTCAAATCATTTCCAATAACAAATTATTTCATAATCAAATAAATACCAATATTAAATCTTTTTCCAAACCGACCAACTTCAACAGCAAATTATTGACAACAGCTAAACCTCACATTTTATACCATATACACAATCCATCAATTAT
>NW_026263890.1:14239-17418 GCF_000817695.3 Arachis duranensis
TTAGATTTAGTAATTTAATAAATTTTATGAAATGATATCCAAATTTTTATGATTTAAAAGTTTAAAATTTGACGGTGTTATATATATTTCCAAAAGAAAGAAATTTCAATATAAGATAAATAATAAAAAAAAATTCTATACAAAATATATGTAAAGCAAAAAATTAGTGCAATAATTATTTTGTTTTATTTTAATTTTTTATATTAGTGCAATAATTAGTTTTATGCTTTGCTCAACTAAGGGACCATCCGTGAATTTAAAATATGCAGTAATTTCTAATTACTTATAAATGAAAAAGAGTTTTAGAAGATAGTATGGTCATCAAAATTTTACTAACTGATATAAGTTTAAAGATATCATGGTCATTATTTTGCTTTTTTTTTTCTGCACTTTTCATTTTTGGTTCTCTACAATAATTATGGATGGTTTCAATAAAATAGTATGTTGCTTCATGTTTTGATTTGAATATTTTGCATTATTAGGTGTTAAAAGGTAAAGTGATTTGCATGATGAAAAATATGGTACAAGAAAAAATTCATGGAAATATATTGCAATTTTATTGGTAAATGTTGTACATGTCAAAATTGACTATTTGAAGTTGGTATTAGATAACAAGAATATAAATGAAGGATAAAGTCATAAAAAAGCCAAGGAACATATAAACTGGGAGGTGCGATTTTTGAAAAACAATAATTAGCCTTAGACATATATTTCAGCATCTATTTGTTGTGATGCTACGAGAACATGATTTAATAAGAAAAATGACATGAGTTGGATGTTACAAGAACGTGATTTAATAAAGAAAATAACATGATGTCGAATAATAAAGAAAATGACATCATGTCAAACAAAACGAGACACTTAAATGTTAATAATTTTAGAGATAAAATGGTCAGGGATGTTAGATTTTTCTTTGCTTAATTCATTTGAATACTACACCCTAAATAATAGTTGGAAGACTTATTTTTCTAATATATTTTTGATATACAGATTGATCATTTTATTATTAAAAATTTAAAAAATGAATAGATAATTTACATTACTATAAAATTTATTTTTTTTGTATTTAATAATAGAGTTTAAGTTATATAAATTTTAAAACTAAATGTTTGGAATTTAAAGCAAGTACAACTTAACTGAGAATAATATAAGATACGTTTAAAGAAAACATAAAATCTTAGTATTTTTTTATTTTTATTAGTTTATGAAATTACATAAATTAAATTATTATAAAAAATAATTTATGTATTATAAAAATTAATTATTATATATATTAGTTAATAGTTTTTTATTGTTTAAGTTACGGGTCGATGCACTAGTAAAATTAAAATCTAGGTTCTGAAAATTCAAGAGAAAATAGAGAAAATTGTAAAAACAAAGTTGTAGTAGAAAGGTGGGGTGTGGGCCTGTGGGGCACAGGCATCCAATAACATGTGTTGTGTGTTGTTCAGAGTTTTTCTCATAAATCATAATGCTTGCTGCCGCATTTCCCTGTTACAACTACCGGACAAATCCAATACATCATACATCCTCGTCACACACCCCACACACTATTTTTTCCCCTTTTTTCCTAAGTTATCTTATTTTTAATCAGATTAATTTATCATAATCATAATAATAATATCACCACATATTGCTTCATATGCTAGGTATGATACTTACTCTCTTCGTAAAATTCTCATTCGATTAAAATTTAGATGATAATAATCCTATTAGATAAATAATAATAACATTAAGAATTATTTTGTGATAAAATAAAATGATAAAATGCTACTTTCTCTATATGGTATTTCTAAATTATTGTTATAATAAAAAATACTCCTATTATTATAGAAAATAAAATAGTAAAAAATAAATGATAATTTAAAAAATATCAGACAAGAGTAGGAAAATAGAGTAGTCCCATAAAATAGAAAATATATTGGAAGTTAGGATATGTAATCCCATTAACTGTCCTAATAGACTCATATGTTGTGCAACTTTTTGAATAATTAACAAAATTCTTATATAGTAGATATCATATGTATCCGGTAGAACATAATTTAATCTCCCGATAAAATACTCTCTCTTGCGTGGATATCATTCCCTTTCTTCTGTATTATAAACAAATTGATTTAGAAACTCAGTATACGTTAGAGTTTGACCTGCTTCAAATTCTTTGTTAGCCTCCATCCATGTTAAGAACATCGTACATTTCCCTTTCTCTTAATCAATGATTTTCTCAAGATTGTTATTGTCTTTAAAGATGATATTCTGTTTTCTAGGTAAATAAAAGGTTAATCTCATTACTGAATATCATAAGTCAAAGTTCTTCACACAGCCTCTCGTGTAGATAAATACCTACAATCATAAAATTATTTGATCTCATAATACATTTTTTTAAATATGTTTTATCATTTACCATACCAATAATAACATTTTAAATAAAAAGATAGAAAAAATATTTATTCACCGAAAATAATTTTTTCCTCAACAAATTAAAATCCTTCCAACACAAAAAAAAATTAATATTACAAAAATATTTATAACAAAATAAAATTAAAATAATAAAATAGAAAATACTAAAATAAATAAATTTAAATTTATAGAATAAAATCTCGAAACAAATCTAAATAAATAAATTTACATTGAGGTCAATATTAAAATTTTTAGATTTTATTTTACTCATCTAATATGTATAAGTGTTTATATTAAAAAAAACTAATTATAACTTAAAAAATAACAACAACAAAAATTGTACTAAATTATATACATATATGTTTTATATTTGAAAATTTAAAAATTGAAAAAATTCATAACATTTTAAACACACTTTATAAATTATTTTTTATTAAAGAAATAGTTACAATTTAAAAATTAATAATTATTTATTTATTTTATTTTACAAAGATAAAACCAAGTATTTTTTAAAAAATAACAATATCTTGACGATTGTCTTATGCAAGCTTCTGTCTCTCTCTCATTTTCAATTCCTTTCTTTCTTTCTTAAATCCTATTCGATGGAATGAATGAATGAAGCCCAAAAAAGTGTTATATATATATATACGATAACCATAAGCCACATTTGACTTTTTTTTCATATTGACCGAAAGCCAAGTAAATGATTCTTTTTTAATTAATAATAATATTAATTTTTTTATTTTTTTAAATATCTCATTATAATAAAAAAATTTAAAAAT
>NW_026263891.1:0-579 GCF_000817695.3 Arachis duranensis
AAGATCCATCATCCCTACAAGCAACTGATCTGAAGTTACTGTGGATCGGGCCATCATGATTCATAGCATCATGATTGGAGAAGAAGTGGAAGTTCATGAAGTCATCTCTAATGAGCTCTACAAAATAGCTGACAAGCCTTCATACTTGGCACGGCTAGCCTTCCCCCACCTCATATGCCATCTATGTTATTCAGCCGGAGTTATCATAGATGGAGATGTCTCCATTGAAAAAGACAAGCCCATCACCAAGAAAAGGATGGAGCAAACAAGGGAAGTTCCTCACGGCCCGCAAGGAGAACATGAGGAAGTTCATCATCAACAAATGCCTCATGGAATGCACTTTCCTCCCAACAACTATTGGGAGCAACTCAGTACCTCCTTAGAAGACTTGAGCCATAATGTGGAACAACTAAGGGTGGAACACCATGAACACGCCCTCACTCTCCAAGAAATAAGAGAAGATCAAAGAGCAATGAGAGAGGAGCAACAAAGGCAAGGAAGGGACATAGAAGAATTGAAGAACATCATTGGTCCTTCAAGAAAAAGACGCCACTAGAGGTGGATTCATTCCTTGCTCTT
>NW_026263891.1:1143-1402 GCF_000817695.3 Arachis duranensis
TTGTCCCTAACCATGTGCTTGTGTCATGAAGGTCCAAGTGAAAAGCTTGAGACTGAATGGTTAAAGCCGTGATCCAAAGCTAAAGAGTGTGCTTAAGAGCTCTGGACACCACTAACTGGGGACTTTAGCAAAGCTGAGTCACAATCTGAAAAGGTTCACCCAGTTATGTGTCTGTGGCATTGTGTATCCGGTGGTAATACTGGAAGACAAAGTGCTTAGGGCCACAGCCAAGACTCATAAAGTAGCTGTGTTCAAGAAT
>NW_026263891.1:5458-8995 GCF_000817695.3 Arachis duranensis
GGGCCCACTTGGTGTGTGCTTGGGCTGAGCAATGAAGCATTTTCGTGCAGAGACCTTTTCTGGAGTTAAACGTCAGCTTTTATGCCAGTTTGGGCGTTTAACTCCCGTTTTGGTGCCAGTTCCAGCGCTTAATGCTGGAATTTCTGAGGGTGACTTTGAACGCCGGTTTGGGCCATCAAATCTTGGGCAAAGTATAGACTATCATATATTTCTGGAAAGCCCAGGATGTCTACTTTCCAACGCCGTTGAGAGCACGCCAATTGGGCTTCTGTAGCTCCAGAAAATCCACTTCGAGTGCAGGAAGGTCAGAATCCAACAGCATTTGCAGTCCTTTTTAGTCTCTGAATCAGATTTTTGCTCAGGTCCCTCAATTTCAGCCAAAAAATACCTGAAATCACAGAAAAACACACAAACTCATAGTAAAGTCCAGAAAAGTGAATTTTAACTAAAAACTAATAAAAATATACTAAAAACTAACTAGATCATACTAAAAACATACTAAAAACAATGCCAAAAAGCGTATAAATTATCCGCTCATCAGTTGTACACCCTCCTCAACATCAAATGCAACCGTCTTGGAAGGAAGCTCTATGACTTGACTTTCCCATGGAGGTTCAGCATTTCCTAAGTCTGCAACCACTTTTTCCTTTTCAATAATTGTTGCTTTGTCCAGTTGTTTAAGTATAAAATTGTACTCCTCCTTGATGATTTCTTTTCTATGACATCTCCCTTCAACTACTCCTTCATCTGCAAAGGTCTCTTCTACCTTCACCGTTAGTGCCTCCTCTAGCTTCTTATGAAGTATGGATTCACGAAGATTATCCCTTCTCTCTTGTTCCATGTCAATAGCATCATTGGGATCATGTTGCTCTTGGAGTGATGGATGTGAGTGCTCTTCCATGGATGGTGGTGATGGGATGGAAAGATCATTCTGTGGTTGAAAAAGAAGTACACTAGAGCTTTAGGGTTGATTGTTGAAGGTATTCAGTGGTCCAATTTGGGTGACGAGATCTTGTATAGAAGAGTTTAGATCGGTAAGTGCTTTCTCCATGGGGTTTTAGGGTGGATAGGAGGGTTCATTTGTTGGGAGAAAGGGTTCATGGTAGGAAGGTGGTTCATCTTGATACTGATAAGGAGATGGTGTATATTGAGGTGGTGGTTCATGAGAGTAATTGTGTTGGAATGGGGTGGTTCTATGTATGGTTCATTTGGCTCATAAGGTGGTTGGTATGGTAGATACGGGTTAGGGTCATATGGAGGTGAATGGTGGAAAGGGGCTTGTGAGGATGGTGGTCCAAAGTCATGTTAAGGAAGGGGTTCATAGGCATATGGTGGTGGTTGTTGATAATCAAAAGAGCGCTCACCATAGCCATTACCTTGATATGCATCACAGAACGGTTGTTGATAGTCCATTGGAGGTGGTTGTTGCCATGAGGGTTGATTAAATCCTTGTGGCTCCTCCCATCTTTAATTGTTCCAACCATGGTGCATGTTCTCATTGTAATCTCCTCTTCCTGTAACATAGTTGTAACCAGACTCATAGCCAAAGGGTGAGAGTTCATAGTAACTAATAAAAATTAAAAACAAAAACAAATAAACAAGCAAAAGAAAATTAAATAAAATAAATAAGAGAAAAAATTTGAAAAAGATTTGTTTTTAAGATTAGAAAAGATAAGTTAGGCAAGAGAAGATAAGCTTTTAAATTAAAAGGTTTTGAAATTTAAATATTGAATTTGAAAATTAAATTTTGAATTTTTAAATTTTAAAATTTGGATTTTGAAATTTGAAATTTGTTTTTGAAATAAGATAAGATAAGATTTTGAAAAAGATATAATTTTTGAAAAAGATTTGAATTTCAAAATTTAAAACTAAGATAAGATAAGATAAAAATTTTAGAATAAAAATCTGAATTTTTTTTGTAATTTTTGAAAAAAAATCAATTAAAAAGAAAATATTTACAATAACCAATAATAAGGCACACGTTTGCAATTCCCCGGCAACGGCGCCATTTTGACGATCGGATTTCTATCGGTAAAAAAATTCACAAATATAATCGCATTGTAAGTATAGCTTCTAAACCAACAGAGAATCCTTTCGTACAAAAGTTTTGTTTGTCACTGATGAGCGGATAATTTATACGCTTTTTGGCATTGTTTTTAGGTAGTTTTTAGTAAGTTTGAGCTACTTTTAGGGATGTTTTCATTGGTTTTTATGTTAAATTCACATTTCTGGACTTTACTATGAGTTTTTGTGTTTTTCTGTGATTTCAGGTAAATTCTGGCTAAAATTGAGGGACTTGAGCAAAACTCTGAAAAAGGCTGACAAAAGGACTGCTGATGCTGTTGGAATCTGACCTCCCTACACTCGAAATAGATTTTCTGGAGCTACAGAACTCCAAATGGCGCGCTTTCAACGGCGTTGGAAAGTAGACATTCAGAGCTTTCCAGCAATATATAATAGTCCATACTTTATTCGGAAATTGACGACGTAACTTGGCGTTGAACGCCAAGTACATGTTGCTGTCTGGAGTTAAACGCCAGAAAAACGTCATCATCCGGAGTTGAACGCCCAAAACACGTCATAACTTGGAGTTCAACTCCAAGAAAAGCCTCAGCTCGTGGATAGATCAAGCTCAGCCCAAGCATACACCAAGTGGGCCCCGGAAGTGGATTTATGCATCAATTACTTACTCATGTAAACCCTAGTAGCTAGTATAGTATAAATAGGATAAGTTACTACTGTATTAGACATCTTTTGACAGTTTAATCTCTTGACTGTTTAGCCTTTGATTATTTGGTCTCTTGATCACTCAAGGGGGCTGGCCATTCGGCCATGCCTGAACCTTTTACTTATGTATTTTCAACAGTGGAATTTCTGCACACCATAGATTAAGGATGTGGAGCTTTGCTGTACCTCAAGTTTCAATACAATCACTATTACTTTTTATTCAATTCTCTTTTATTATTATTCCAAGATATACGTTATACTTAACTTGATGAATGTGATGATCCGTGACACTCATCATCATTCTCACCTATGAACGCGCGTGATTGACAACCACTTCCGTTCTACCTTAGGCCGGGCGCGTATCTCTTAGATTCCCCAACAGAATCTTCGTGGTATAAGCTAGATAGATGGCGGCATTCATGAGGATCCGGAAAGTCTAACCTTGTCTGGGGTATTCCGAGTAGGATCCTGGGAATCCGGAAAGTCTAACCTTGTCTGTGGTATTCCGAGTAGGATTCCGGTATTGAATGACTGTGACGAGCTTCAAACTCCTGAAGGCTGGGCGTTAGTGACAAACGCAAAAGAATCAATGGATTCTATTCCAACCTGATTAAGAACCAATAGATGATTAGCCGTGCTGTGACAGAGCATAGGAACGTTTTCACTGAGAGGACGGGATGTAGCCATCAACCATGGGTGATGCCTCAAGACGATTAGCCGTGCAGTGACAGTGCATAGGACCATTTTTCCGAGAGGATTAAAAGTAGCCATTGATGATAGTGATGCCCTACATACAGCTTGCCATGGAAA
>NW_026263891.1:9185-17389 GCF_000817695.3 Arachis duranensis
ACTTAAGCAAACCCAATAAAAATAAATAACCGAAGTATTCAAACCTCGGGTTGTCTTCTCAAGGACTTGCAAGAAAGTATGATTTATTATTGGTTATGGAAAAAGATATATTTTATTTTGGGTTTTTAAAATAAGGAACAGGTTATTTAAATGCCAAGAAAAATAAATTAATAATTAAGAAAACTCTTGGTAAGGTATGAAAATTAGAAGTCCTATCCTAGTTATCCTTATCAATTGTGATGAGAATTGCTCATTGCTCCCACTTAGTCAACCTCTAACTATGAAGGTACGTCTAGTGGATAAATCAATATGAATCCTCAAGTCCTAGTCAATTCCCAAAGAAAAACTAGAGTTAGTGGAATTCAAGTCAATTAGCAACTTTCAATTATCAATCAACAAAAGAGTTTGATAACTCAAGAGTCTCTAATTACTCAACCAAAGCCAAGAATATTGAAAGCTAAATAAAAATCATAAATCCGAAATACCTCAAATTGTATTAAATAGAAAATCAATCTAAACATAAAGAGTTGGTAAACCAAATTGAGAAAAAAAATAAAAGGAACATTGAACCGGGAAATTAAGAAGAAGAAATCCTAAATCCTTTAAGAGGAATCCTAATCGTAAATCCTAAGAGAAAGGAGAGAGCATCTCTCTCTAAGAAACTACATCTAAACCTAGAATTATGAATTATGAATGAATGGTAAGTATGAATTGAGTCTCTGCATGTTCCCTGGCTTTATTATGTGTTTTTGGGCCGAAAACTGGGTCAAAACGCGGCCCAAAATCGTCCTAAGCGTTTCCTGAATTCTCTGCAGATCGCGCATGTTATGCGTACGCGTCAGTGACGCGTACGCGTCGTTTGACAATTTTCCTCTCCACGCATGCGCGTCAGGCACGCGCTCGCGTCGTTTGCACGAACCGCAATCCACGCATACTCGTGAAGCACGCGTACACGTCGCTGTGATTTTGTCCAAAACGCGCGCACGCGTCAACCATGCATGTGCGTCGCTGTTCGCTGGTTATCTCCTTGATGATTAGATTTTTGACGGTTTAGAATTTCACTAATGAAATCTCGTTGTAATGTATAGTCTCTAAACCAACAATAATCCTTTCATACAAAAATTGGTTTGTCACAAGTACAAACCCCTAAAATCTATAAACCGAAGTATTTAAATCTCGGGTCGTCTCTCAAAGGACGTGCAGGGTAGTGTTCTTGTTATTGGTTGTTTATTTTGGGGTTTTAGATGAGAAATAGGAAAAGTAAATGGAAATGAAATTTTATTAACAAAATGGTCTTGGCAAAGGTTGGTTGTCAAGGACCTCTATCATTATCACTAACCACAATCATGATTGTTGCAAGGATCAATCTCACTAAGTCATCCTCTAACTAATAGCAAAGGAAAGTCAAGTGAGTTATATCAATCCAAATCCATAAGTCCTAGCTTTACACTAATTGAATTAATAAAAGCTAGAGTCAATGGTTATCAACTATCAATCACTTGGATATTAGTAACTCAAGAGCTCCTAAGTTATCTTTCCAAGCCAAGAACATAAAATACTATTCTAACATCCTCCCAAGCATTTCATCAAACACTTGGAAGGTACAAAAGAAAAGTATAGTAAATCATAACAAGAATGAATTCTAACTACAATTGAATGCAAAGAATTAACAACAATAATCAAGGAAATCACAATTATCATGAATGACCTCAAATTGCATTATTGAAAGAAAACAAAAGAACAAAGATATATCCACAACAAAGTAAAGAATTACAAGAATCGAAATACAAAACTAGAGAGAAGGAGAGTAGAGGAGTAAGAATTGATAGAGGAAACGTAAATCAAAGCATGAATTAAACCTATATCTAAGAGGAGAGATTAACCTAATCCTAATCCTAGAGAGAAGTGAGAGCTTCTCTCTCTAGAAACTACTTCTAAACTAATCCTAATGTGAATGAATGTACTATTGATAGAATGTTGTCCCTTCCATTTCAATCCTTGGTCCTTTAAAGCCCTTTGGCGCCAAAATTGGTTGTAATTGGGCCCCACAGCTTCACAAAAATCGCTGGGCATGTTTTCTGTTTAAAACTCACGTGCGACCTTCGGCGCGATGCGCACGGTACGCGTACGCGTCCTTGGCCAATATTGCAATGTGCTCTGAGCGCCTTGTGCGCGCGCGCGTCCTTGGCCGAGATCAATTCTTTGGCTTTTTGTGCTTCTCTCCACTTGCATGATTCCTTCCTTGCTCCTTTGATCAATGCCTAGCCTATTTTAACCTGAGATTGCTAGCAAACACATCAAGGCATCTTATGGAATCAAGGATGAATTAAAATTACCAAATTAAAGGCTTAAAAGGCATATTTTTACATTCAAGCACAAATACAGGAGAGGTCACGAAATCATGCTAATTCATTGGCTAAATGTGAGAAAAGGTTAGCAAAATACTCTAAATTCAACACAAGATAAACCCTAAAAATGGGGTTTATCACTCCTTTATTTCTTGTGCTCCTTCCCTTTTTGCAAGCTTCCTTTTCCATTTTCTAAGCCATTCCTGCCCTTTGAAGCCTGAAACACTTAACACACGGATCACGGCATCGAATGGTATAAAGGAGAATTAAAATACGTAATTAAAAGATCTCTAGGAAGCAAGTTTTTGACCATAGAACTAAACTAGGAAGGAATTGTAAAATCATGCAAATCATATGAATAAGTGGGCAATATTTGATAAAAACCACTCAATCAAACACAATATAAACCATAAAATAGTGGTTTATCAAGAAACCTCTAGAAGGAGGAAAGGGAAGGCAAAAGCTTCCACCTCCGAGTCATGGAAGATGGAGAGATTCATCTCAAAGGTCCATCAAGACCACTTCTATGAAGTTGTGGCCAAGAAGAAGGTGATCCCTGAGGTCCCTTTCATGCTAAAAAAGAATGAGTATCCAGAGATCTGACATGAGATCCAAAGAAGAGGTTGGGAAGTTCTCACCAACCCCATTCAACAAGTCAGAATCTTAATAATTGAAGAGTTCTATGCCAATGCGTGGATCACTAGGAACCATGATCAAAGTATGAACCCGAATCCAAAGAATTGACTTACAATGGTTCGGGGGAAATAATTAGATTTTAGTCCGAAAAAATGTAAGGTTGGCGTTCCACTTGCCACATGGACATATGTGTGGAAGGAGCTCAATAGAAAAGAAACTCAAGAGGCAATCCGATTCAATTGAGAAGACCGGACCTTAAGCCTGTGGCTAGAGGATGGTTGGAGTTCATCCAACGCTCCATCATTCCTACTAGCAACCGATCTGAAGTGACTGTGGATCGGGCCATCATGATCCATAGTATCATGATTGGGGAGGAAGTGGAAGTTCATGAGATCATACCTCTAGAACTCTACAAGGTGGCTGACAAGTCCTCCACTTTGGCAAGGTTAGCCTTTCCACATCTCATTTGTCACCTATGCAATTCGGCTGGGATTGACATAGAAGAAGACATCCTCATTGAAGACGACAAGCCCATCACTAAGAAAAGGATGGAGCAAACAAGAGAGCCCACTCATGGACCTCAATAAGAGTGGTGGACGAAATTGTGATCCTCAAAGTTGGTCTCTTTGTATTTGTATGAAATCAAAAATACCCCAAAGAGATCATGGTGTGATGAATTGGGATCTTAATAATCCCTGGTGTGATCATAATCCCTAGTTGATCTTAACCAGCAAGTGTACTGGGTCATCCAAGTAATACCTTACGTGAGTAAGGGTCGATCCCACAGAGATTTTTGGTATGAAGCAAGCTATGGTCACCTTGTAAATCTCAGTTAGGCAGATTAAATGGTTATGGGTTTCAAAAATTAATAATTAAACAGAAAATATAATAGGATAGAAATACTTATGTAAATCAATAGTGGGAATTTCAGATAGGCGTATGGAGATGTTGTGCTCCTCTCGAATCTCTACTTTCTTCTTACATTCATCCAATCCTTCTTATGCCTTTCCATGGCAAGCTGTATGTAGGGCATCACCGTTGTTAATGGCTACATCCTATCCTCTCAGTGAAAATGGTCCTATGCTCTGTCACAGCACGGCTAATCATCTGTCGGTTCTCAATCAGGTTGGAATAGAATCCCTAGATTCTTTTGCGTCTGTTACTAATGCCCAGCCTTCAGGAGTTTGAAGCTCGTCACGGTCATTCAATACCGGAATCCTACTCGGATTACCACAGACAAGGTTAGACTTTCTGGATTCCCGGGATCCTACTCGGAATACCACAGACAAGGTTAGACTTTCCGGATCCCCATGAATGCCGCCATCTATCTAGCTTATACCACGAAGATTCTGTTGGGGAATCTAAGAGATATGCGCCCGGCCTAAGGTAGAACGGAAGTGGTTGTCAGTCACGCGCGTTCATAGGTGAGAATGATGATGAGTGTCACAGATCATCACATTCATCAAGTTGAAGTGCAACGTATATCTTGGAATAAGAATAAAAGAGAATTAAATAAAAAGTAATAGTAATTGTATTGAAACTTGAGGTACAGCAGAGCTCCACACCCTTAATCTATGGTGTGTAGAAACTCCACCGTTGAAAATACATAAGTGAAAGGTTCAGGCATGGCCGAATGGCCAGCCCCCTAAAACGTGCTCAATGTCCTCCTAAGATAAAGAATAAAACAAAACTGAGACCAAAGATGAAACATGGTCAAAAGACTACTAATACACTAGTAAAAAATCTTATTTATACTAAACTAGCTACTAGGGTTTACATGAGTAAGTAATTGATGCATAAATCCACTTCCGGGGCCCACTTGGTGTATGCTTAGGCTGAGCTTGATCTATCCACGAGCTGAGGCTTTTCTTGGAGTTTAACGCCAAGTTATAACGTGTTTTGGGCATTCAAGAAATAAGAACAAGGAATGAATCCACCTTAGTGGCGTCTTCTTCTTGAAGGACCAACAATGTCCTTAAGCTCTTCTATGTGCCTTCCTTGCCTTTGTTGCTCCTCCCTCATTGCTCTTTGGTCTTCTCTTATTTCATGAAGAATGATGGAGTGCTCATGATATTCCACCCTTAATTGTTCAACATTGTGGCTCAAATCTTCTAAGGAAGTGTTGAGTTATTCCCAATAGTTATTGGGAGGAAAGTGCATCCCTTGAGGCATCTCAGGGATTTCTTGATGATGAGCTTCCTCATGCATCTCTTGAGAACCGTGAAGGGTCTTGATGACAAGTCATCATATACCCATTTTTCAAGCTAATTTCACTTGTGTTGTTAGCATTTGTGCACTTTCTTGCATCCTAAGTAAGTGATTTGGAGTGAAAATGCATAACTTCTTTAAATCAAGCAACCACCATGAAATTAATGTTAAATCATGAGGTTTGAACTAATTTTAATTGAATTTTAATTGATTTATAAGCCTCTTGAATTTAGTGATACTTTGAGTGTTGTCTTGGTTTAATATAGGTGAAGAAAAGAAAAGAAAAGGAAAAGCGTGGCCTAAGAAGTGTAGCCAAGAAAAGGAAAGCGTGGCCGAATCAACAAGAAGCGTGCCGCATTGCAAGGGGAGGCAAACATTGCCCTCCACAAGGGCAGACTGCCCTCTAGGAGGGCAACATAGAGAACCAAACAAGAATAGGCAACTCTGCCCTGCCCACTACAAGGGCAGAGCACAAAATGGTGCCTTGGGACCAAGAGAAAGCAAACTCTGCCCTGCCCTTGTGGAGGGCAGAATCGAGCTCTCTAACTGGCGCACCAACTCTCGTCCCTGGCAGCATCTGGCGCGCAACGCTCGTCCCTGGCAGCACCAACTTTTCCTGCCCTGCCCTTGGCGCGGGCAGGGCAGCGTTTTGCGTCCCTGGCGCACCAATTTTCTTCCTGGCGCACCAATTTTCTTCCTGGTAGCACCAACGAGCGCACGCACCATCCCTGGCAGCACCAACTTCTCCTGCCCTGCCCTTGGCGCGGGCAGGGCAGCATCTGGCCGCACCAACTCGCGCCAGACTCACACCACGCTGCACCAACTCGCACCATGGCCGCACCAATCTCATGCACCAAGCATCAATTTTCTGCCCTGCCCTCCACAAGGGCAGGGCAGCCTCCTGGGAGTGAATTTCAATGGGCCAAAAATTCAAATTAAAAATCCATTTGAATTCATTTCTTTACCAAATCAAAAGCCCATCCAAATCCCAAAATCCAAGAATAGAAAGTGTATAAATAGAAGCTAGTTTGATGTAATTCAAAACTTTTAGCTTTTACCTTTGAACCTTTTTACCACTTAGACTTTTACCCTGGCTTTGGAATTTTACTTTGGCACTTTCTTTGAGCTTTCTTGAGAGAATTGGCCGAGCACAAAGAGGATCAAGGGAGAATTGACTAATCTCCTTCCTCATTCTTCCTTGGGCAATTCTACTCTTCTGTTTTTGAGTTTTGGGTGTGTGAAATTGAGGAAATTCTGTCTCAATTCCCATTCAAACTCTTCTCAATTTATTTTCTGCATAATTCACTTTTATTTCTGTTCTTCTACTGCGTTCTCTTCTAATTCTTGTCAATTGCTTTGTTATTTTGGATCTAGGAAGGCTAATAGAGATCTAGGCTCTGCTACCTAGTTTCTTGAGACCTGGTTCTTCTGTGAACCTCTGCTACATTTTATTTTCTTTCTGTTTGAATGTTATTTGCTTCTGATTTAAATTTCGCTCAATCAATTGCTGCAGTTTACTTCTTCTTTGTTTAGATCTTGCAATCCCATTCCTGAATTCCCTTTTATATTCAAGCAATTTATCTTTCTTGCCATTTAAGTTACTGCAATCTAAGTTTCTTGCACTTTAAGTTTCAGTCATTTACTTTCTTGCTCTTTAAGATTCTGCAAATTTACAATTCTGTTCTTTAATTTACTGCACTTCTCCCCTCCCCCTTTACATTTACTGTCATTTATTTCTTGTTAAACACAAATCACTCAACCAAAACTTGATTCGCTTGACTAAATCAACCACTAAACTAAAATTGCTCAATCCTTCAATCCCTGTGGGATCGACCTCACTCATGTGAGTTATTATTACTTGATGCGACCCGGTACACTTGCCGGTGAGTTTTGTGTTGGATCGTTTTCCACACATCAAGTTTTTGGCGCCGTTGCCGGGGATTGAAATAGATTGAAAATGATTAAGTGAAGTGGAGGTCTAGATTAAGCATTTTTCTTTTCTGCTATTCTAATTCTCACTAACACACTAACTGTTTGAATTTTTGCTTAAACTAACTAAACCTTCATTCTAGCTATAGATTTAAGTTCCATTGTATTTCTGGGTCTGTGTGTTTATTGTTGTGTGTTTGTATGTCAGGTATAGGAAGATCTTCTCCTATCATTTCTGAAATTGATCAAAGGACTCTTCAGAGACTAAGAAGAGCTGAAAGAGGGAAGAACATTGTTGGAGAAGAAGAATCTGAGGAGGAATTCCAAGACATGGAAGGAGATACCAATCAACCAGGAGAAGGAGCTAACAATAATCAACAACAGAGAAGAGTCTTGGCTTCATACACATTTGCTAATGCTAGGCATTGTGGGAGTAGCATTCTTCCTCCCAATGTCAATGCAAACAATTTTGAACTCAAGCCATAACTCATCACTCTGGTTCAAAACAATTGTTCTTTTGGAGGAGGGCCTTTGGAGGATCCGAATCAACATTTGTCCACTTTCTTGAGAATCTGTGACACAGTGAAAACAAATGGTGTACCTCCTGATAGCTATAAGTTACTGCTCTTCCTATTCTCTCTTAGAGATAAAGCCACTCAATGGCTAGAGACCTTTCAAAAAGAAAGCATCAACACTTGGGATGACTTGGTGAGCAAGTTTCTTGCCAAATTCTATCCACCTCAAAGAATCCTAAGGTTGAAGACTGAGGTTCAAACATTCACTCAATTGGAGGCCGAGAACTTATATGAAGCATGGGAGAGGTATAAGGCTCTATTGAGGAAGTGTCCACGAGAGATGTTCACTGAGTGGGATAAGTTGCAAAACTTCTATGAGGGACTCACTCTTAAAGCTCAAGAAGCTCTTGATCACTCTGCCGGAGGCTCACTACAACTCATGAAGACCACAGAGGAAGCTCAAAACCTCATTGATATGGTGGCCAATAACCAATATTTCTTTGCTCATCAAAGACAACGCCAACCATCACAGAGAAGAGGAGTAATGGAGTTGGAAGGAGTTGATTCA
>NW_026263892.1:0-201 GCF_000817695.3 Arachis duranensis
GAGAAGCCTGAAAAGAGTAGAAATAAAATCGCGAAGACGTATCACTCACGTTTCAACAACGAAAAGATAGAACGTGAAGCCGAAAGCGATATACGGATAAGACATAAAGGAGATTAAGAGATAGATATATATAACATAAGTAAATAGCCACTAGTCGCGACCCGCGAAGTTTAGGCCGGCTAGGGTACAATATGAAAGTAG
>NW_026263892.1:3950-5652 GCF_000817695.3 Arachis duranensis
CCTTTAAGATTAGCGCTCTAAATCGCACTTCAAATATTTCTACCTCCCCTAATCATAATTCCTCATTTCTTAATCTTATTTACTCATAATCAATTTTCTCAGCTGCAGTACTAGACAGACCTCAGCCGGTACTTCCGGTCAAAATTTTACTGCGCGCTTTTACGCAGAAAATTATGTTTTCCGACTCGGAAAAATTCACTGAATCCAAATATCATATTGAAATCATCAAATTCCAATTGCCAAATCTTCCAACCATATTCGCTCCTACTTAACTCATTATTTAATTAATTTCGGTTAGACCGGGTATTACATTCTACCCCCCTAACAGAAATTTTCGCCCTCGAAAATTTCATCCATCACTACGAGTACACGAGCGTAGTCTGCCGTTATATCCAACGCATAACAGTTCCAAGGTCCTTTTACTATGCGCGCTTCCGTTGCCGCGCTCTGATTTCTCTATCTCTGAGGATCTCGGTCATTCGTTCCTTACTTTTATCGTCTCATGAACTCACACCCTATTAAATCTCAAATCATGTCATCAATAATATTGTCATCATCGTTAATCATAGCCATCATCACACTTCACTATAATCAATTAAAGCTTTCTTCGTTTTTAGAATCCAATGAGTTTGTACTAACAAGCTGACAAATTCTTAAGAATCCGCTTTTCTCTAATAATCTATAAAAGCTTTCAAGACACATCTCTTTTGTTGAAGTTACTCAGATCAAAAATCATTTTCAAAAATATAACCAAATACTCTTTCCAATTCTTGGGAAAAATTTCAACAGCACCTCCCCAAAGATTGGAGGTTACCACCCATCATGGGTTTCCTCAAACCAATCTAAGTACCGCATCAACATTTCAATTTAATGGTTTTCACATTCGTCTTTCAAAACCGATCATTATAAACCTCAATCTAAATCCAAGGTCACCATGACCAAACATCATAGCACCCATCTTTCGAATACGACAACTTGCACTCAATCATCATCTAAATCCGATTATGCATCAATGATAATTTTCTCATCTGTTTCAGAACCGTTAAGGCTCACAGCCACAATTAATTCCAATTATCGAGAATCAGTATCTGTATAAGCTCACTAAACTTTTAAGTACTCAAAGCATGAAGCATTTCTAATCATACCCCACTTTTCCTTATTATTACCCTACTATGCTAACGTTTTAGCAAGCTTCGTCTATGCCACTTTGATTTCTCGTCAAGTATTAGTTTCATCACTTATTTCCTCAAGTACTAAGCCACAACTTAACTTGACCGACAATTCAAATCAACGTTTCCAAATCCATCATTTAGGACCATCCCTTATCTATTTAAATCAAAGGAACTAAAAGTCACAGGTTCAATCCGTTTCACCAAAAATCTAGAAATCAACCAACTACATAACAAACACAACACATCATTCTCAACGGAAAATCATTTACATCACAAGCATTTATCCATTTGTATTAAGGCAAATCCTTACTCAGACCATCCGGTTTGCTTCTCAGTCTAATATTAAGATTGACATTCCCAATTTTACTGTACATGCGGTATTATAAAATCACACACTGTCATTTAAGCTTGATTATTGCAATTACCTCAATCTTACTGCCGCAATCGGCCCGCATCCTGACTCTCTCCCTGTTGGCAATTTCTTGATACATGCCCTGGTAATCCGCACTTGTAACATACGCCTAACCCCA
>NW_026263892.1:6953-7412 GCF_000817695.3 Arachis duranensis
TAAATAGCCACTAGTCGCGACCCGCGAAGTTTAGGCCGGCTAGGGTACAATATGAAAGTAGTTGACAACAATATATCCTAATCTCTCCCAAAGGAAACATAAGAGCCTCTATAGGCAAGTTCCAAAAGAGTTCAATACATAAAGTAATATCTTCAAAACAAAGGTGGAGAGATTCTAAGCAAAACACGAGTAGAGAAAATAAAGATCTTCGCCGGCTCTCAGACGAACCACAGCTCACCTTTGAGCACCTGGACCTGTATCTGAAAAACAAGAGATATATACGGAATGAGAACCCCGGGCCCATGGGTTCCCAGTACGGTAAAAGTGCCAAATAAGTTCAATGCACTGCAATAAAAACTCACTAAGCATCCTAAACTCCTTTTCACCAAGTATCCAGCCTAGATTCTCACTAATCCATAAATAGGCATCTGTCGTAAGGGGATACTAAATCTAGTTCAT
>NW_026263892.1:8018-9160 GCF_000817695.3 Arachis duranensis
AGTGGAACAACCACTACTGCGGCTACTACCCAGGCGTCACAATCTCTGACCTGGAGCAAATGGGACAAACCACAACCCTTGCTACTGCCCAGGTATCTCAAGCATTAACCCGGAGCAAGCGGGACGAACCACAACCCTTGCTACTGCCCAGGTATCTTAATCATTGACCCGGAGCAAGCGGGACGAACCTCAACCCTTGCTACTGCCCAGGTATCTTAATCATATATTCATTCAATCTCAATTCATATTATCAATCCTCATTGTTATCAAATCTCAAACATTAACCTGGAGCAAGTGGGACAAACCCCAACCCTTACTACTACCCAGGTATCAGGGTTACATTCATTCGAAACTCCATAATTAACTCATTTATCATGAACATCATCTTTCGTCTCATACCCGGAGCAAGTGGACTAGCCACTGCTACTACCCAGGGAAACTCGCAACTCAAATAATGGAAGTGCAAATCACAATTATCAATAATTCAGCATAAACATGCATGAATTCGCATCCATGGATCAACATCCATATCAGCCATCCGGCTCACGGTTAAATCCATAACCAGCCAATATTCATAGCATACACAGCTATTCCGGCTCACGGTTCAATCCAGAACCAGCCAATTCATAAACAATTACGGCCCTTCGGCCAATGGCATAACAAGCACTTCCACCATCATCCTCCACATCTCACATAATCATCAATGATTCCCATTGATTATTCATTTTCCCCTTGCTTCACTCGCAAGTTACCTCATTCACTAGCCCTTTTCTAATAGCTGGGCATATCATAACGATTTAAGATATAAGTGGTGAGATCGGAGGCTTAGAAGTATGAGATTTGGCTTTTAAAACTCAAAAATCAACTTTGGGATGAAAACCGGACCACGCGCACGCGCACTCCACGCGCACGCATGGATGGCCTCAAAACTTCATCGACGCGCAAGCGTCATGCACGCTAACGCGTGGGTTAAAAACTTGCCAATCGACGCGTACGCGTCAACCACGCGTACGCGTGGGTACTCTCGTGCCCCAGGCACAACTCTGGCACAGTTCAGGCATAACTCTCTGGAAAATGGCTGGGCATTGGGTGCAGCACTATCGGCGCGCCCGCGCACATCACGCGCACGCGTGGATGGCGTT
>NW_026263892.1:11035-11734 GCF_000817695.3 Arachis duranensis
CATACATCAACCTAGGGCTCATAAAGATCACAAATCACAAGGGTTTGAGCACTTCTTACCTCAGCCCATATGAAGTAGGGATAGAATCTACTTAGAATCCATGTTGGAGTATCCCTAAACACCCAAAATCACAAGATTTCAACACTAACTTCCCAAAAACGTGTAACAGTGGGGAAATTCGAAATCTGGGCAGAGATGAATGGAATACTCACCACAAAACTTAGATAAAAATGTAGAGGATGAGAAGAGCGACGCGTGGCCGCAAACGGCTCGTCAATCGGAGCTCCGTAGCTCAAGTTATGGTGATTTGAAGATCAAAGAGAGTTAGGTTTTCTCTCTTCTCTTCTCTCTTCTCAATTCAGCGCCCCACACACCTCCTTTAGGGCAAAATGAGCTGAAATGCTCATAACTAATGTTTATATATATTGGGTCTTGGGCCCACTTAGGCCCAGTTTACTTATTTTTGTCCGTTGGCCCAATTTTGGGCCAAAACCTTTAAGATTAGCGCTCCAAATCGCACTTTAAATATTTCTACCTCCCCTAATCATAATTCCTCATTTCTTAATATTATTTACTCATAATCAAATTTCTCAGCTGCAGTACCAGACAGGTCTCAGCCGGTACTACCGGTCAAAATTCCACTGCGCACTTTTACGCAGAAAACTATGTCTTCCGACTCGGAAAAATTCACTGAATCCA
>NW_026263892.1:12692-14645 GCF_000817695.3 Arachis duranensis
ATTTCAAATCAACGTTTCCAAATCCATCATTTAGGACCATTCCTTATCTATTTAAATCAAAGGAACTAAAAGTCACGGGTTCAATCCGTTTCACCAAAAATCCAAAAATTAACCAACTATATAACAAATACAACACATCATTCTTAACAGAAAATCATTTACATCAGAGGCATTTATCCATTTGTATTAAGGCAAATCCTTACTCGGACCATCCGGTTTGCTTCTCATTCTAATATTAAGCTTGACATTCCCAGTTTTACTGTATAGGCGGTATTATAATGTCCTTTAAGCTTGATGATAATAATTACCTCAATCTTACTGTTGCAATCGGCCCGCATCCGGACTCTCTCCTTGTTGGCAATTTCTTGATACATGCCCTGGTGACCCGCACTTGTAACATACGCCTAACCCCATTCGGCACGGCCTATTTGGGTGATGACTTCCACACCTCCGACAGCTCAAAACATCAGAAGTAGCCGCTACCCGTTTTCCCTTACCGTTTCTTTGGGACTCCTCACTCGTCGCAAGGTCATTTCGCCTTTGAGGAAAACGTTGTGGGTATCCTCTTCTCTTAAACTCTTGACCCCTTGTTGGGTATTCTTGATTGTGCTCCCTGCGGTGGGACTCCCGACGGTCATTCTTCGCCTCAACAGCCTTCCTCACACATTCTTCAGCAATACGGCTCTTGTTCACAAGTTCGGAGAAGACCCTAATCTCCATCGGTCCAACGGAGCTCAGGATTTCACTTCGAAGTCCTCCCTCATACTTAATACACTTCCATCCCTCGAAGTCTCCCGGAGCTCCCTGACACATGCGGGAAAACCTGAATAACTCCTCAAATTTGTCTGTATACTCAAAACCTGAATAGCTCCTCAAATTTGTCTGTATACTCAGATACGGACATAGCACCTTGCTTCAGCTGCAGTAACTCCAATTCCTTGGCTGTTCTGGCGGAATTCGGAAAGTACTTCTTATAGAATTCCACCTGGAAGGCATCCCAAGTGATATGGTCATTCCCCTGTTGCAGGAGACGTCGGGCCCCTTGCCACCAATGCGATGCTTCCCCTTTGAGCAGATAGGTAGCAAATTCAACACGCTGCTCTTCAGGCACCAACTGCGCTTGCAGCGCTCGCTCCATGGCCTGAAACCAAGTATCAGCTTTAGTCGGATTGGTGGTTCCCTTGAACTTAGGTGGATTAACCTTTAAGAAAGTTGCCAGTGTCATCGGGCCCTGAGCTATTTACAAGTCTTCTCCCTTCTCAATCACCAAGATCCAATCGATTCAAGCCTAATTAAATCAATCATTTTCAACCATTTGCCTCTAGGTATGTCACTCAACAATTCCAAAACCAACACATATCACTCATACCACTATCAAAATTCCTATTTCGGCATGCTCTAACCGGTCCATTTTTGGAAATTCCTCCCCGATTACTTCATTAATGTCCATGAGACACCATTCGGGTCTTGTCCATACTAGCCGAGCGATATCGAAGTGATCAGACTCAATATCTCAAGTTAAGTGCTTCAAATTACCAAAAGTACACTCATAGACTTCATGCTAGATGTATCGGTCAGATACCCTAACTAGCACAGGCACAGACTCAGAGTATGCATTGAAGCATAAGCAGTTCCATCCCTCAGGCTCACGAGGACGAACTGCTCTGATACCATAATGTAACGCCCTAATATTCAAATCCTTATGCTCGAGTCATAAGTCAATGATATTACGGTGGTACGACTCTCAGGTGGATTTTTAATATATATAAATATAGGTAATTTCGAAAGGAGTATTAATTGAGAAGCCTGAAAAGAGTAGAAATAAAATCGCGAAGACGTATCACTCACGTTTCAACAACGAAAAGATAGAACGTGAAGCCGAAAGCGATATATGGACAAGACATAAAGGAGATTAAGAGATAGATAACAGATAGATATATATAACATAAGTAA
>NW_026263892.1:16914-17359 GCF_000817695.3 Arachis duranensis
TCACGTGGTTTCACCCCCAAATCAACCTTAATCACTTCTCAAGCATATATCACAATATATATACCTCTCATGCATCATCATACCATCAAGACATCAATAATCATAATCACATATATGACCACATAATATTTCTCAACCCAAAACCAAACATACTTCATCTACATAATTTCACCCTTCAACTCCTCAAACCTTATTATTTAATAACCAACCCAATCATTCATATATTCATTATATGAAATTCATCCAATCACTTGTGTCATCATACCATGCACACATCAACTTACCTCCCTTACCTCTTTCCGGCCTCCGGCCCAAAATATACGGCCTCCGGCCCAATTTCACAATTTAAATGCATAAACCACAGTTTAATACTCATTACCCAATACATCAAATTTTCAATACACCAAGCACACAAGGCCACACAATTCTCAACCCAATCATCAAT
>NW_026263893.1:0-2935 GCF_000817695.3 Arachis duranensis
GAGTTTTATTACTTGATGCGACCCGGTGCACTTGCCGGTGAGTTTTGTGTCGAATCGTTTTTCGCACATCAAGTTTTTGGCACCGTTGCCAGGGATTGAATAGATTGACAATGATTAAGTAAGGTGGTAGTTTAGATCAAGCACTTTTTCTTTTCTATTTCTTTTATTTCTAACTTGCACACTAACTGTTTGAGACTTTGTCTCTGCTAACTCTCACTGCACTCAAGCTACAAAGTGTTCTGTGTATCTTTGCTGTGTTGGTTGTATGGCATAAACCAGGAGAGAGTTCTCTACTTTTGGAATTTCTGGAGAAGAGCACCAAGAAATGGAGGAGACCGGAAGGAAGTTCACGGTAAGAGGAGAAAAGCTAAAGCACTATGATTTTCAGCCTCCATGATTAAAGAACAAGATGTCAAGCTAGTGACAATAAAGAAGCGCTTGTTGGGAGGCAACCCAACCTGAGGTAGTTTTCTTTCCATAGCTATTTCAATAAAGAGTCTAAGTAGCTGTATCTATATTGCAAGGAGCTAAGTTTGGTGTTGCACACCAAAACAAAGGGAGAATGAAGAATGCTAAGTTTGGTGTTCCACCAAAAATCTCATTTAAAAACACATTCTCACCTTTTGCATAAAGGGTTGCTAGCTTTAAGCAATCAGAGAAACTACTTAACCAATGTCTATTTTCTAGTTTTTAGTCTTATTGCCTTTAGCAAAGAAAAAGGGTTCCACATATGGTCAATTTGATGCATGAGAACTATTGGCAAGGTACTAAGTTTGGTGTTCTCACACCAAAGTAAGTTCAAAAGCCCACAAATAATTCATGCATGCTAACCATTTTTCAAGTGCTTAGGGAACAAGCAACTTTCAAAGTTTATTGTAGGCAGTCACTTGAATCTAATGAAGGATTAAGCACCATCAACCAAAGAGACAAAGAGAGATGCAAAGATCAACAATGGTGCTGAGAAGGAGTGAAGCAAATAAACTCCAAAAGGTTGTATTGTTAAGTGATTGTCTTATATTCAAAACTGCTATGATTGAAAGTGATATTGTACCCCTGTTCAGTATAATTTCCTTGTAGTTCAATAACTAAGATGTTTGGTATATCATAGCACCATACACTTGAAAATTTGCTTGCACTCAAGGATTGGAAAAATATAAATAGAAAACATTTCTTTGAAGAGAAGGATTGAGGAACCAAAAATTCATCTTGAGGTAAGAAAAAGATTAAGGGAAGTGGTGGTTCTGGTTGTATGAATGTGTATTGAGGTTGCATGTTTGTGAAAACCTGCATGGGAGCTCATAGGCAGGAAATAGAGTTCAAAGAAGTATTGTGGAGATTCTCAAACATCTTTTGATCCAAGAAGCAGCAAAGAGCCAAATGCTTGAAAACAAAACACTTAGAAGTCAAGGCTAGGCTCAAGTGCAAAAGCACTCCCTTATGGCCCAAGGCTCTGAGCATCAATTACTAGGCAGGAAAGAAGAAAACTCAAAGAGTTAATATCCTAGTAAATGCTTGTGGTCGAATTGTGTCAAAGAGAGAGGCTTGAGCAAGTAAATCCTCAGGGGTGCTTCAACACCTAATACCTTAAAACCAACTGGTTTAGGAGTATTGATTGAAAGCTTATTTAAAGAGCCGCTTTGAGACAGGACACTTAGAGTCGAGGCCAAAACACAGAAATCATAAGCTGCTTCAAGGTGATTATCTATAAAGAGATCTCCACAATATCATTTGGGTGAAATTCCTAAGACCTAAGACTTCCAAGAAGTGGGGACTAGTAAACACTGAAGCCCTTGCATAAACATATGATTTAGAATTCACTTCACTGTCAATTAATCACTTCACTCACAGAGCATACATGTCATTCTTCAATCTATTCTAATCTGACCTTAATTTCTTTTCTTGCTTGGGGACAAGCAAGTTTTAAGTTTGGTGTTGTGATGACAAGTCATCTTAGCCTAGTTTTACTAGTCTTTTTCCTTGTTTTTAATTAGTTTTATACACTTTCTTAAGCCATAAGTAAGCCAATAGGGTTGAATTTCATATCTTCCTTGCCTCAGTCAATCATGTATAAAATGATGCATTTTCATGAGGTTTTGTGTTATATTTGTCATATATTTTGGAAGAGAAACAATCTCATGATTTGAAGCACAACTTTGATGTTTTTGATTGATTGATGACAGGTGAAGCAAGGCTTGGAAGAAGGGTACAAAAAGTTGAAGAACACCCTGGTAGGAAGTTCAAAAAGAAGCCCCTGGGAGGAAACGTTGGAGCCAACGTTTGACCTCAAGCTTTGAGGCAAACGTTGGCCAAGGAAGGATGCTCATGAAGGCCAACGTTGGAGCCAACGTTTGACCTCAAACTTTGAGGCAAACGTTGGCACCACAAGAAGAAAAATTGAAGCCCTGGGAGGATGAAGTTTGCGCCAACGTTTGACCTCAAACGTTGAGGCAAACGTTGGCGCCAATAATGAAGAAAAGGGTCCTGGGCTAAACCAACGTTTGAGCCAACGTTTGACCTCAAACGTTGGGTCAAACGTTGGTGACATTTTGATGAATAAGAGCATGGAAGAGCACCCCTGATTGATGAGTAAATTGAGCCACGTTTGCGCCAACGTTTGACCTCAAACGTTGGGCCAAACGTTGGCCAAAAAGCAAGCATAGGGGATCCATGTTTGATCTCACGTTTGACCTCAAACGTTGAGCCAAACGTGGATGACAGCAACGGCCTCTGCTGCATCATTCACTCAGCAACGTTTGAGTCAACGTTTGCCCTCAAACGTTGGCTCAAACGTGAAACTTGCATGGCCGGTTCACAAGTGGTTTTCTTCCCAACACTTAGAGCAATCAACGGAGGCAACTAGCAACCCAATTCCATCAAGGCCAAGGCCCAATTCAAGGCTTGAAGATCATTAGAAGAAAGTGTATAAATAGCTTAG
>NW_026263893.1:2944-4385 GCF_000817695.3 Arachis duranensis
ATTTACTGCACTCTTGAGAAATTGAGATCTGAGTTTGGTTCTTCTTCTATTTGATTTTAATTTCTCTTGCAATTGTTCTCTGATTTTCGATCTAGGAAGGCATTTGAGATCTAGAATTGATTATCTAGTCTCTTGGGTCCTGAGATCTATTGGATTCTGTTTTAATTTCTTTGTTTAACTTCTGCAATCCCACATTCCTGACCCATTTACAATTCAAGGCATTTACATTTCTTGCACTTTAAGTTTCTGCAATTTACATTTCTTGTTCTTTAAGATTCAGCTCTTTACATTTCAGTTCTCTTTAATTTCATGCAATTCACCCATTCCCTTTACATTTTCTGCAATTTAAATTCTGTCAACACAAATTCACACAATCAACACTTGTTTGCTTGACTAATTCAACCACTAAACTAAAGTTGCTCATTCCTTCAATCCCTGTGGGATCGACCTCACTCCCGTGAGTTTTATTACTTGATGCGACCCGGTGCACTTGCCGGTGAGTTTTGTGTCGAATCGTTTTTCGCACATCAAGGCTTGAGCAAGTAAATCCTGAGGGGTGCTTTAACACCTAATACCTTAAAACCAACTGGTTTAGGAGTATTGATTGAAAGCTTATTTAAAAAGCCGCTTTGAGACATGATACTTAGAGTCGAGGCCAAAGCAAAGAAATTATAAGCTGCTTCAAGGTGATTACATATAAAGAGATCTCCATGATACCATTTGGATGGAAATCCTAAGACCTACGACTCCTAATATGTAAGGACTAGTGAGCACTGAAGCCCTTGCATGAGCATATAATTTAGAGTTCACCCCACTGTTACTTGATCACTTCACTCACTGTACGTTACAAGTGTTCCTCAATCCATCTTAATTGAAAGAACATTTGAGCATAATTCATTTCTTGCTTGGGGACAAGCAAGCTTTAAGTTTGGTGTTGTGATGACAAGTCATCTTAGCCTAGTTTTACTAGTCATTTTCTTTTATTTTCACTTGAATTATGCACTTTCTTGAGCCATAAGCAAGCCAATTGAATAGAATTTCATGCTTCCCTTGATTGAATCAACCATATGTGAATTAATGCAATTTCATGAGGTTTGATGCCATAATTGGTGCATATTATGATAGATTGAACATCTCATGATTTTGAGCATAGCTTTGATGTGTTTGGTTGATTTATGATAGGTGAAGAAAGCTTGAAAAAGGGTTGAAGCAAGAAGGAATGGCTAGAAGCAAAGAGGAGACAATGAAACAAGTGAATTTGAACCAGGAAACATAAAGTTGGAGTTGAAGTTAGCCCTCAAACTTTGGCACAAACTTTTGGTGAAAAGTTAGCCTCAAAGTTAGCCCCCAAACTTGAAGGCTAACTTGAGAAGTTGAAATTTCTTCCCTGGGCACTCAAAGTTTGCGCCAACGTTAGCCCCCAAACTTGGAGGCTAACGTT
>NW_026263893.1:4852-6663 GCF_000817695.3 Arachis duranensis
TTGTCTTGGATCTTGGGTTGGAGAATTGAAGGAATTCTGTTTCAATCTCACCTTGGATCTCTCTTTTTCTTTACTGCTTAAATTGATTTTAGCTTCCTGTTAATCGTTCTTCATCTACTCTCTTTGCAATTTACAATTTCCTTGCTATTGTTCTTGTTGGATCTAGGAAGGCATTGAGATCTAGACTCGGTTATCTAGTCTCTTGGGTCCTGAGATCTGAATTTCCAATTTCCAATTCTCTGTTTATTACTTTTCATGTTCATTTACTCTTCTATTTCAGATCCGACTCAATCCCAAACCCCTTTTACTCTTCTGTTTGATGCAATTTAATTTCTCTTTGTTTAATTCCTGCAAATCCAAGTCCCAATCCCCTTTACATTTCAAGCCATTTACATTTCTTGTCATTTAAGATTCTTGCAATTTACATTTCTTGCTCTTTAAGTTTCTGCCATTTAATTTCTTGCTTCTTAAGATTCAGCACTTTAATTTCTGTTCTCTTTAAATTCATGCCAATTTCCCATTCCCTTTACTTCAATGCAATTTAAATTCTGCGATTCACCAATCAATCAACCAAATCTTGATTCGCTTGACTACATTAACCACTAAAATAAAATTGCTCAATCCTTCAATCCTTGTGGGATCGACCTCACTCCCGTGAGTTTTTATTACTTGATGCGACCCGGTGCACTTGCCGGTTAGATTGGTGTTGTTTTGGGAGAGATCTTTGTCTCAACCAAAATTTACCCATCAAGTTTTTGGCGCCGTTGCCGGGGATTGATTAGATTGACAATGATTAAGTGAGGTGGTAGTTTAGATCAAGCACTTTTTCTTTAATTTTTGACTAACCCACTAACTGTTTGAATTTTTGCCTAAACTAACACTAACTTTGCTCTCTCAGTAGAGTACATTGCTTTTCTGGTTATGTGTCCATTTCTTGTTGTTCTGTACAACAAAAGCAATTTTCTTCTGATTTTCTCTCAAAGCCTATTAACTGTTTGACACATTGTGTCAACTAATCTTCTGACTACATTCTGGCATGAGAATATCCAATTTTCATTTGGATTGTTTGTGATTGTGCAGATCATGGAGGAAAGGAATCCTATAGCAAGAGGAGAAAAACTGAGGCATTATGATTTTCAACCTCCATAATCAAAGAGCAAGATGTCAAGCTAGTGACAATAAAAGAGCGCTTGTTGGGAGGCAACCCAACCTGAGGTAGTTCTCTTTTCATACCTCTTTCAATAAAAAGGTCAACTAGCTTTATCTAGATTGCAAGAAGCTAAGTTTGGTGTGGCACACCAAAACAATCTAAGGGAGAATGAAGAATTCTAAGTTTGGTGTTCCACCAAAATCCCATTATAACACACATTCTCACCTTATGCATAATATGGGCTTCAAGCATACTGGATGAATTAGTTAACTATTTTGCTGTTTTCTAGTTTTCAGCCTTATTACTTTTGAGAAGGAAAAAAATAATTTCACACATGGTTAATGAAAACCTTTGGCAAGGTACTAAGTTTGGTGTTCCCACACCAAAGTAAGTTCAAAAAGCCCACAAATAAATCATGCAGACTAACCACTATTTCTAAGTGCTTGGGGAACAAGCAACTTTCAATATCACTGCAGAGTATCATACAAACTTTTGGAGATTTTTAGCATCATCAACCAAAGAGGTGAAAGATGAACATGAAAGTCAGAATTGATGATGATGAGAAGAAGGACAGCAAGCGAACTCCAACAGGTTGTATTGTTAAGTGATTATTTTACATCAAATGTTGCTATGATTGAAAGTTGGATTGTATCCTTATTTG
>NW_026263893.1:9953-12460 GCF_000817695.3 Arachis duranensis
TTTTTCATCTTTTTAGTAAAAATATTATTTTTTTAGTTTCAAAATTTAAAAATAAAAAGTTTTCATCTTTTTTTTGTCTTCTTAATATTGCAAGACTTTATTTTATTTTTTAAGTTTCAAAAAAAAATTTATTTTTTAAAATTAAAAATTCATAAAAATGAAAAATTTTGCCTTTTCAAATCCTAAATTTATTATCAAGAACATTTTTTTATTTTTTATTCACCAGATAATGCTATTTTTTCACAATACAGAATAAATTAATTATAAAATTTTAACTTTTTAAATTTTTGTTTATTGGATATTTTTGAAAATCTTTATTTTTCTTCTTTTTAGTAAAAAGATTAGCTCCTTGCGATATATATCAATTATTCAACCTTTTTATTGAAAAAGTTAGGAAAGAAAACTACCTCAGGTTGGGTTGCCTCCCAACAAGCGCTCTTTTAATGTCACTAGCTTGACATTCTTCATTTTTCTTTTGTTTCAGGGAGGCTGTAAGCTCTGAACCTCCTTTTCCTTGTCCCAATGTCCTCCTAAGTACAGCTTTGCTCTGTGACCATTTGCTGTGAATTGACTCTTTGTTACTTCATCAAGCAATTCAATACTCCCATAAGGGAAAACCTTAGTTACCAAATATGGACCAGTCCACTTGGATTTAAGTTTGCCAGGAAATATCTTGAGCCTGGAGTTGTACAAAAGTACTTGCTGCCCAGGTTTGAATTCTTTCTTCATGACCTTTTTGTCATGCCACCTCTTGGCTTTTTCCTTGTATATTTTGGCACTTTCATATGCTTCTAATCTAAATTCATCCAGCTCATTTAACTGCAGCAACCTTTTCTCGCCCGCTGCTTCAGAGTCAAGGTTTAGGAGTTTAGTGGCCCAAAAAGCTTTGTGTTCAAGCTCCACAGGTAGGTGACATGATTTGCCATATAGTAGCTGAAAAGGTGACTTCCCAATGGGAGTTTTGAAAGCTGTCCTGTATGCCCAGAGTGAATCCTCTAGCTTCCGAGCCCAATCTTTTCTTGAACTTCCTACTGTTTTTTCTAAGATCTTCTTCAGTTCCCTATTTGCTAATTCAGCCTGTCCATTGGTCTGAGGGTGATATGGCGTAGCTACTTTATGGATCACTCCATATTTATGGAGCAGCTTCTCCATTTGTTTGTTGCAAAAATGACTACCACCGTCACTCACAAGACCCTTGGGAACTCCATATCTAGTGAAAATGTGCTTCTTAAGGAATTGAAGGACAATCTGTGCATCACATGTGGTTGTGGCTATAGCTTCCACCCACTTTGAGACATATTCTACTGCCACCAAAATATATCTGAAAGAATAGGAAGGAGGGAAGGGTCCCATGAAATCAATTCCCCATAAATCAAATAATTCCACTTCCAGGATGAAGTTTTGAGGCATCTCATTCCTTCTCGTCAAGCCTCCTGTTCTCTGGCATTCATTGCACTGATGGACAAATTCTCTAGCATCTTTGAAGATGGTTGGCTAATAGAACCCACTCTGTAATATCTTGGCAGCTGTTCTTTCTGGACCAAAATGTCCACCATAGGCAGACCCATGACAATGCCACAGTATATTTCTTGTTTCACTTTCAGGAACACATCGCCTAATTACTCCATCAGAACATCTCTTGAACAGGAAGGGTTCATCCCACAAGAACTTCTTTGCTTCACTGATTAACCTCTTCACTTGTTGCTTAGAAAATTCTTGAGGTATCTTCTTTCCTACTTTGTAGTTTGCTATGTCAGCAAACCAAGGTACATGTTGAATCTGTAGTAGATGTTCGTCTGGGAAGTTTTCATTCACTGGCTGTGAGGCTTCTTGATTTTTGGCCGTCATTTCTTGATGTTTCCACAGCTTGTCTATCAAGGTTTCCAGGTTAGTGATTCTTTGAGATTCAGGAGGTGCTTGTGATTGGTTGTGAGGTGTAGGTGGTTGATGGTAAGTGTTTTGGTTGATGGATTGGTTTTAGGTTGGATAATGGTTGAAGTTGGGGTAGGTGTTTTGTGGTTTTCTGAATGAATTTTGGTTGTTATTTTGCTGGTTGTTCCTTGGGTTTGTGTTGTGTTTCTTTGCCATGATTGTTGGTTATGGTTATGGTTATCTCCCCATCTAAGGTTGGGGTGGTTCTTCCAGGAAGGGTTGTAAGTCTCACCATAAACTTCATTCTGTCCAGGATTTTGGTTATGCATGTATTGCACTTGCTCCTGTTGTTGCTCTTCTTGGCTTTCTTCATTCTGCCCCCATACAGTTGATGGTTGGCTTGTGTTCACAGCTGCTACTTGAAGGCTGTCAATTCTTTTGGCCATTTGTTCAAACTGTTGTTGCATTTGTTGTTGCATCATCTTGTTTTGAGCCAAGATAGAATCCACTCCTTCCAGTTCTAGTACCCCCTTTCTCTGTGATGGTTGGCGGGTTCTTTGATGAGCAAAGAAGTATTGGTTGTTGGCCACCATGTCCACAAGATTCTGGGCTTCTTCAGCAGTTTTCATCAGTTG
>NW_026263893.1:14654-17338 GCF_000817695.3 Arachis duranensis
GGTGAGATTGAAACAGAATTTCTTCAATTCTTCAACCCAAGATCCAAGACAAGTGTAATTGAAATTGAAAGCAATTAAACTAAGAAATTCAAGATCACTCAAGCTCCCAAACCGAAAAGAAAGCTTTCTAAAAACTAAAAAGGGAAGCTCCCAAACCGAAAAGAAAGCTTTCTAAAAACTAAAAAGGGAAGCTCCCAAACCGAAAAGAAAGCTTTCTAAAAACTAAAAAAAGGAAGCTCCTCGAATAACTTGAATTCTATCCTATTTATACACTTTCTTCCAATGATCTTCAATCCTTGAGTTGGGCCTTTGCTCTTGGTGGAATTGGGCTGAAAGAGGCCTTGGTTGATTGCTCTTGGAGTTTGGAGAGGAACCCAAGTGAACCAATTGAACCGGATTGGATTTTTGTAAAGTTGGAGTAAAAGTTTGAGTCAAAGTTAGGGGTCTAACTTTGAGGCTAACTTTTCATATCAGCAAACCCAATTTACTGATGCCAACGTTGGTGCCAAAGTTAGGGGTCTAACTTGAGCGCCAACGTTGGCCCTTCCTCATGCACAAATGGCGCCAACGTTAGCCTCCAAGTTAGGGGGCTAACGTTGGCGCAAACGTTGGCTAGCCCTGGAGTGTATTTTTCATGCCAACGTTAGCCTCCAAGTTAGGGGGCTAACGTTGGCGCAAACGTTGGCAGCCCTGGGAGTGTTTCTCAACTTCCCACGTTAGCCTCCAAGTTAGGGGGCTAACTTTGAGGCTAACTTTTCACCCAAAAGTTTGTGGTAAAGTTTGAGGGCTAACTTCAAGTCCAACTTTATACTTCCTGGTTCAATTTCACTTGTTTCATTGTCCTCTCTTAGCTTCTAGCCATTCCTTCTTACTTTAACCCTTTTCCAAGCTTTCTTCACCTATCATAAATCAACCAAACACATCAAAGCTATGCTCAAAATCATGAGATGTTCATTCTATCCTAATATGCACCAATTATGGCATCAAACCTCATGAAATTGCATTAATTTATCTATGGTTGATTCAATCAAAGGAAGCATGAAAATCTACCTAAATTAGCTTGCTTAAGCCTCAAGAAAGTGCATAATTGAAGTGAAAACAAAAGAAAAAGACTAGTGAAACTAGGCTAAGATGACTTGTCATCACTCAACGTTTGAGGTCAAACGTGAGCTCAAACGTGGATCCCCTATGCATTCTTTTTGGCCAACGTTTGGCCCAACGTTTGAGGTCAAACGTTGGCGCAAACGTGGCTCAATTAACTCATCAATCAGGGGTGCTCTTCCATGCTCTTATTTGCCAAAATGTCGCCAACGTTTGACCCAACGTTTGAGGTCAAATGTTGGCTCAGACGTCATTGCCAAAAGCTCACCCTGCCTCCTCTTAGGTGCCAACGTTTGCCTCAACGTTTGAGGTCAAACGTTGGCGCAAACTTCATCTTTCCAGGGGCACCAATTTTCTTGGCGCAAACGTCAATTTTCCTCTTTGTGGTGCCAACGTTTGCCTCAAAGTTTGAGGTCAAACGTTGGCTCCAACGTTGCCTCCATGAGCCTCTTTCTTCGGCCAACGTTTGCCTCAAAGTTTGAGGTCAAACGTTGGCTCCAACGTTGGCATCCAGGGGTTCTTTCTTCAGCCAACGTTTGCCTCAACGTTTGAGGCCAAACGTTGGCTCCAACGTTGCCTCCCAGGGGCTTCTTTTTGAGCCTCTTGCACCCTCCTTCCAAGCCTTGTTTCACCTATCATCAATCAATCAAAATCATCAAAGCTATGCTTCAAATCATGAGAATATTTCCATTCTAAAATGTAACAATTATAACACAATATCTCATGAAAAGGTATCATTTTTTATACATGATTGATTGGGTCAAAGATAACATGAATTTCAACCCTATTGGCTTACTTATGGCTTAAGAAAGTGCATAAAACTAATTAAAAACAAAGAAAAAGACTGGTAAAACTAGGCTAAGATGACTTGTCATCATCTTCCTAATATTGTTGGACTATATTTTATTTTTTAATTTTCAGTAAAAAAAATTGATTTTTAAATTTAAAAATTCATAAAAATGAAAAATTTTATCTTTTCAAATCCTAAATTATTTACAAGAACATTTTTTTATTTTTTTAACCACCGGATAAGGCTATTTTTTCACAAATACAGAATAAATTAATTTTAAAATTTTTTTATTTTTTTATTCACAGGATAATGCTATTTTTTCACCAATATAGAATAAATTAATTTTAAAATTTAAACTTTTTAAATTTTTTATTCACCGGATAATGCTATTTTTTCACATATATATAGAATAAATTAATTTTAAGAATTTAAACTTTTTAAATTTTTGTTTATTGGATATTTTTGAAAATCTTTATTTTTCAACTTTTTGGTATAAATTAATTTTAAAAATTTAAACTTTTTAAATTTTTGTTTATTGGATTTTTTTAAAATGTTTTTTTTCAACTTTTTGGTAAAAAAACTATTTTTTTAGTTTCAAAATTTAAAAATAAAAAGTTTTCATTTTTTTTTGTCTTCCTAATATTGTTGGACTAAATAAAAATTTAATTTTTAAATTTAAAAATTCATAAAAATGAAAAATTTTATCTTTTCGAATCCTAAATTATTTACAAGAACATTTTGTAATTTTTTTAACCACCGGATAAGGCTATTTTTTCACAAATACAGAATAAAT
>NW_026263894.1:0-584 GCF_000817695.3 Arachis duranensis
TTAGTGGAGTTTGCATACAATAATAGTTATCATGCGAGCATCGGAATGGCTTCGTATGAGGCCTTGTATGGGAGGAAATGTTAATCTCCGCTATGTTGGTATGAAGCTGGAGAGAAAAGCTTGTTAGGGCCAAAAATGATAGCTGAGACTACTGAACAAGTCAAGAAAATCCGTGATAGGATGCTTACGGCGTAGAGTCGTCAAAAGAGTTACGCCGATCAGAGGTGAGCCCTTAGAATTTGAGGAAGGAGATCATGTTTTCCTTAAGGTTACTCCGACCACGGGAGTAGGTAGGACGATTAAGGCAAAGAAGTTGAATCCTCGATACATTGGTCCATTTCAGATCCTGGAGAGGATTGGGCCGGTGGTGTATCGAATGGCTCTACTACCTCATCTTTCGAATCTGCATGACATGTTTCACGTGTCGCAGCTTTGGAAGTACACTCCTGATGCTAGCCATGTGTTAGAACCTGAGTCGGTTCAGTTAAGGGAAGATTTGACGCTTCCAGTGACTCCAGTCAGAATTGATGATACTAGTATCAAACGGTTGCGTGGAAAAGAGGTTTCATTAGTCAAAGTGGCAT
>NW_026263894.1:769-1847 GCF_000817695.3 Arachis duranensis
CTCTCAAGTTCTCTCCCTTGGTTGATCTTCAAACCACCATAACTTTTGATCTAGAGCTCCGATTGCCGCCCCGTTTGCGGCCACGCGTTCACCGCGGAGAGCTCTACAAAACCCATACAACCAATCCTGAGGTAAGCCACGTGTTGCTGTTCGAGTTTCAGCCCTTATTTTCGAGTTTCATGGGTGAAATGTTGAGATTTTGGGTTCTTTGATATTATAGGACCCAACTCTCTTGGAGGAGAAGGTTAATCTTGTCTCCTTGGACCTTGGGTGTGGTAAGATTCTCAACCCTAGTGTATTTTGTTGTTCTATGATGTTTGGGTATTGAGATGTTGTGTATGGGTATGATGATTGTGGCTTAGGTTGTGTATATGTGAATATTGGAGCTTGAGTGGTGATTTTGAAAAGCTTGAAGAAGGGATTTGGTGGTGAAAAATCTGTTCTTGGAGGTTTTGAGGCCTTGAGAGCTTGTGGATAAGTGATTTGGAAGTGCTCTGGTTGAGCTTGGGAAATCGGCTAAGGTATGGTTTCGGTTTCCCGTATCTAATATGTAATGTGGTAGGAAATACTTAGGCTAGAGGCCCTAAGATAGGCATTGAATGGTTGATGTTGTTGAATGATTGAGATATATGTTGTGGTCATATATGTGATGATGATTAATGATGCCTTGGTGGTATGATGTATGAGAAATATGCATGTTGTGATATATGCTTGATGATTGGTTATGGTTGAATTGTGGGTTGAACCAAGTTGATGGTGAGTATGATATTGATTGTGTACAATAATGATTTATTAGGAATTGATGTTGTTGAGAATTGGCATGAGGAAGAGTATATGATATGTCAATATATTTGAGTTTGAGCCACTTGGGTAAAGTGGGTTAAAATGATGAGATAGTGATTTTGATAAATTATGGTAAAGTGTCAATGTGTGAGTTGAGGAGGCTTGATGTTGAAATTGATATATTTTGATTGATTTCAAAGAAAAGGGATGAAAATGGCATGTTTTGATTGATTTTGAAAAGAGTTGGAAATGGCTTGTTTGCAAATGGCACTTTGTGGTTTTTATGAAAAACATG
>NW_026263894.1:2320-3500 GCF_000817695.3 Arachis duranensis
TATAACTTGGACTACGGATCTCTATTTTGTACCAAATCTGTTTAGAAATAAAATTGGATCCGGGATGTCCCTGCCGTTCGAAGAACGGGTGAAAAACGATTTAAAATGAGGAAGTTATGTCCGTCGAAAGATTGGGGGTTGAAACTGTGAATTCTGCAGCTTTTAACTTAGAAAAATTTTTAGCAGAATGACCCCCCGCGCGTAGGCGCACTTGGCGCGTAAGCGCCATTCTTCTCGAAAGCGCCATCCACGCGTGAGCGTGATGTGCGCGGGCGCGCCGATGTGCTGCACCCAATGCCCAGCCATTTTCCAGAGAGTTATGCCAGAACTGTGCCAGTTTTGTGCCTGGGGCACGAGAGTACCCATGCGTACGCGTGGTTGACGCGTGCACGTCGTTTGGCTAGTTTTCAATCCACGCGTTAGCGTGCATGACGCTTACGCGTCGATGAGTTTTTGAGGCCAGCCACGCGTGCGCGTGGAGTGCTCGTACGCGTGGACCTGTTTTCATTCCAAAGTTGATTTTTGAGTTTTAAAAGCCAAATTTCATACTTCTAAGCCTCCGATCTCACTACTTATGTCTTAAATCATTATGATATGTCTAGCTATGAGAAGAAGGGCTAGTGAATGTGGCAACTTGCGAGTGAAGTAAGGGAAAAATGGATGATCAATGAGGATCAAGCATGAATATGTGAGATGCGGAGGATGGTGGTGGAAGTGCTTGTTATGCCATGGGCCGAAAGGCTGTAATTGTTGATGAAACGGCTGGTTATGGATTTAACCGTGAGCCGGGTGGCTGGTTATGGATTTAACCGTGAGTCAGATGGCTGGATTATTGCCGTGTTACGGCGGGGCCATGATTATGGCTATGTATAAATACATATATATGCTGTTGAATGAATTGTGAAAGTTGCACTTCCATTATCGGAGATGAGAGTTTCCCTGGGAGAAAGCAGTGGCTAGCCACCACGTGCTCCAGGTCGAGACTTGAAGCTCTTTTGACCCTATGTCGTTAGGGTGGCCGGGCACTGTGAAATTCCCGGACGAGCTCAACCCCAAAAATATTCACCAGTGATGGTGATGGATAAATATTCACCAGTGATGGTGATGGATAAATATTCACCAGTGATGGTGATGGATAAATATTCACCAGTGATGGTGATGGATAAATATTCACCAGTGA
>NW_026263894.1:5205-5680 GCF_000817695.3 Arachis duranensis
CTGCTGGTGGTTGGGAGGTCTAAAGGAATTGGAAAGGGAAGTATTAGTTAGACTGAAGAATCTTTAGTCAGATGTCCTTTATGGTTTAGCCTGTTTATAAGCTTTGATATTATTTGGAGGAAGTTCTAGGATTGCCTTCGGCTTTTCTCTATTATTATGTATTATATATGTGGAAGTTGTTACCATGCTGGGGACCTCTGGTTCTCACCCATGCGGATGTTTTGGTTTATATGTTTTGTTTAGATACTTTTATCTCCATTAAATAATACAAACTGTGATGACTCCTCTTATGGGAGATTTTGGAGAATAGGTTTTATGTATTTGTGTCCCTTTGGGTTTCCTTTGGGATTTCCTTATTTTATTATATGTATATATTGCTATGCTCGGACCGGTTATCTTCGCAGCCGGATTTTGAGTCTTGATATTCCTGTTTTTGACACTCCTTTGTATATATATAATCTCGCGTTGGTTTATC
>NW_026263894.1:6759-7272 GCF_000817695.3 Arachis duranensis
GGATCATTCCCACAGAACCGAGGGAAGAGCTTTGCGCCTAGAGGTCCGCCTTTCAAGAGAGGAAGCTCTTTCAGGAGGCCCAACAACAACAACTCCCAAGGGAAGAAGTTTGGGAACCAGCCTCAGAATGATCAAGCTTGTACTAGATGTGGGAGTCACCATCCGGGAGTACCATGCAAGGCCGGATGGAGTTTGTGCTACAATTGTGGAAAGGCGGGGCATAAAGCCGCAAATTGTCCTGAGAAGCAGAAACAAGGTGCTGGGAAAGCACAACAGACTGGTCGGGTGTTCACCACTTCAGCTGTAGGAGCTGAGGGATCTGAGACACTTATTCGAGGTAACTGTAAAATGGCTGGTCAAACTTTAAATTCTTTATTTGATTCGGGAGCATCACATTCATTCATTGCATTTGAGAAAGCCCATGAGTTAGGACTGAAGATTGTAACTTTAGGATATGATCTAAGAGTGTACAATGCTACCCATGAAGCCATGGTAACTAGGCTAGGATGCCCG
>NW_026263894.1:16995-17306 GCF_000817695.3 Arachis duranensis
GCAGCGTGATTTTGTTCATAATTTAGTCTGCTTGCCGATGATCGGTCTTGATCTTATCTTGGGATTGGATTGGTTATCTAAGAACCATGTCCTGCTTGATTGTTCTACAAAGTCGGTGTACTTTATGCCGGAAGATACAGAAGGGCCGGTCGTGGTAAATAATTATTACTTGAATTCGATGATGGTGAACTGTTCTGGAACCGAATGTCAAGGTATCATGTTGTTAACCACGGGCGTTTCGGGTGATTATCAAAGGTTGGAACAGATTCCGGTTGTGTGTGAGTTTCCGGAAGTGTTTCCCGATGATATTG
>NW_026263895.1:0-1857 GCF_000817695.3 Arachis duranensis
CACTCCTGTAATCACATACGGACCCCTCCACTGGGATTTGAGTTTTCCTGGAAACAATTTGAGCCTAGAGTTGAAGAGCAGGACTTTTTGTCCCGGCTCAAAGACTCTGGATGACAACTTCTTGTCATGCCACTTCTTTGCCTTTTCCTTATAAATTTTTGCATTTTCAAAGGCATTGAATCTGAACTCTTCTAGCTCATTTAGCTGGAGCAATCTTTTTTCACCAGCTAACTGAGCATCCATGTTTAGGAATCTGGTTGCCCAGTAGGCTTTATGTTCCAGTTCCACGGGCAGATGACAGGCCTTCCCATACACGAGAAGAAGCACCCGACCTCCCTACTATTACTTTCACTAAAGAGGACACAGCTGGCGTCATCTCGGGACATGATGATCCCATGGTCATCACTATTATATTGGCCAACGCTAACCTCCACCGCACACTGGTGGACCAAGGAAGCTCAGCCGACATCTTATTCAAAACCGCCTTCGACAAACTTGTAAATCATGTTGCTTGTATGCGAAGTTTGTATTTGTAGGTTTTGATGAATGACAAACCAACAAACGACATGAAAGACAAACCAACAAATAACTTGAATGAACAAGCATGTTGAAAGATCAACCAACATTCAACGTTGAGGAATGAAGAGTTGAAAGCAACACAACAACAACAAGAAACTCAAGTCCACAACATTTGAAGACGAGTATAGTGTCTTAGGACTTAGGTAACTTCTTGTTAAGAACCAATTGTTAAATCTCTCAACACACACTCACAAAATGTTTTGATGCACATCTTGCAATTCGATGCTAGCCAAATGGTTTAAAACTTGTTTTCAAAGGTACAAAAGCATAGGAATTGACTCCAACAAGTTTGAGATCAATCCTAAGCATTTTGAAGTGATTTTAAGCCATTCTTTAAGGTTTGCATCGATGCACACTCATCTTGCATCGATGCAAAGCATGCAACGACTTGTTCCATCATGCAAAGATGTTTGTATCGATGCAACCTAGCTGAAAATTCAAATTTCAGCTTCAAAGACACATTTGCATTGATGCAAAGTGTTATGCATCGATGCAAATATTTCAAAAACATAAAAAACGGCTAGTTTTGACATAAAGGCTCCATCCCATTAATTTCCCAACGTTTCTAAGGTTTGGGGAATCTATGAATAGATGGATTGAAGCCTTATTTCACTGACTTAAGTATTTGCAAACTATCTTGTTCATATTCTTTTATTCTACACAATTTTTTAAGGTGTTATAATACACAATTTGAGAGAGCAATATCAATTGGTTCAATAGTGCTAAACTTGTAATCATACACTCTTCTAGAGAGTACTCATTTCATCTCAACAAATCTTTAAGAATTGTTTTCTTGTACACTTTGTAAATTGGAGTGTGATCTCCAAGGTTGAGTCAAGAGTTATAAACACTATAGTCGGTGAGGATACCAAAGAAGTATACTAAGTACTCAAGGCAAATCTTAGAGAAGATATCTCTAAGTGGAGTGGGTTAGTATACGAGTGGTGATCATATACCGTGAGGTGTTAGAAACTAAGGACTCGGATTGTAAAAGGTTTTGCGCGAGCACCATGAAGCTTGGCAATAGTGGAACTTCTCAATTGCGATTGAGAAAGAAAGTGGACGTAGGACAAGGATTGTGCCGAACCACTCTAAATAGCGTTTGCATCTATCCAAACTCATCTCTTCAATATTATTGTCTTTTACCTTTGAGCAAATAAATTGTGATCGAAAAGTAGCTTCATAAGTACTTAAGGAGTAGCTTAAGTCCAATTGGTGAAAAGCTTGATCAATTTATTTGAGTTGGTGTCTATTGGAAAGTAAAAGCTCCTTATAAAT
>NW_026263895.1:2005-2460 GCF_000817695.3 Arachis duranensis
TTAGATACATAGTCCACTGCCACCAGAATGTAAGTGTTTGAGTATGATGGTGGGAATGGACCCATGAAGTCAATTCCCCATACATCAAACAATTCTATCTCTAATATCCCTTGTTGAGGCATGACATATCCGTGAGGTAAGTTACCAGCTCTTTGGCAACTGTCACAGTTACGCACAAACTCTCGGGCATCTTTATAGAGAGTAGGCCAGTAGAAGCCACATTGGAGGACTTTAGTGGCTGTTCACTCACTTCCAAAATGTCCTCCATACTGTGATCCATGGCAGTGCCATAGGATCCTTTGTGCTTCTTCTCTGGGTACACATATGCGGATCATTCCGTCTGCACATCTCTTAAAGAGATATGGTTCATCCCAGAGGTAGTACTTAGCATCTGAAATTAATTTCTTTCTTTACACTCTGCTGTACTCCTGGGGTATGAACCTCACAGCTTTATA
>NW_026263895.1:2621-3052 GCF_000817695.3 Arachis duranensis
GCTACTTGGTTCTCTGTCCCTTTTCTGTCTCTTATTTCTATATCAAACTCTTGCAGAAGCAACACCCATCTTATAAGCCTGGGTTTTGAATCCTGCTTTGTGAGTAAGTATTTAAGAGCAGCATGGTCAGTGTACATAACCACTTTGGACCCCACTAGATAGGATCTAAACTTGTCAATGGCATAAACCACTGCAAGTAACTCTTTTTCTGTGGTTGTGTAATTTTTCTGTGCGTCATTTAGAACACGGCTGGCATAATAAATGACGTGCAGAAGCTTGTTATGCCTCTGTCCCAACACTGCACCAATGGCATGGTCACTGGCATCACACATTAGTTCAAATGGTAATGACCAATCTGGTGCAGAGATGACTGGTGCTGTGACCAGCTTAGCTTTCAGGGTCTCAAATGCCTGCAGACACTGTGTGTCAAA
>NW_026263895.1:11164-12189 GCF_000817695.3 Arachis duranensis
GGACTAAAATCCAAGTATTTCCCCCGAACCATAGTAAGCCAATTCTTTGGATCTGGGTTCACACTTTGATCATGGTTCTTGGTGATCCATGTGTTGGCATAGAACTCTTGAACCATTAAGATTCCGACTTGTTGAATGGGGTTGGTAAGAACTTCCCAACCTCTCCTTCGGATCTCATGTCGGATCTCCGGATATTCACTCTTTTTGAGTTTGAAAGGGACCTCGGGGATCACCTTCTTCAAGGCCACAACTTCATAGAAGTGGTCTTGATGCACCCTTGAGATGAATCTCTCCATCTCCCATGACTCGGAGGTGGAAGCTTTTGCCCTCCCTTTCCTCTTTCTAGAGGTTTCTCCGGCCTTGGATGCCATAAATGGTTATGGAAAAACAAAAAGCAATGCTTTTACCACACCAAATTTAAAAGGTTTGCTCGTCCTCGAGCAAAAGAAGAAAGAAGAGAGTAGAAGAAGAAGAAATAGAGGAGATGGGGATGGCCTTGTGGTTCGGCCAAAGGGGGGAGAAGTAGTGTTTAGGTTGTGTGAAAATGAAGGAGTGAAGAAGAGTTTATATAGGAGTGGGGGGAGGGTTATGGTTTGGTCATGTATGGGTGGGTTTGGGAGGGAAAGTGGTTTGAATTTGAATGGTGGGGTAGGTGGGTTTTATGAAGGATGGATGTGAGTGGTGAAGAGAAAGATGGGATTTGATAGGTGAAGGGTTTTTGGGGAAGAGGTGTTGAGTGATTGGTGAATGGGTGAAGAAGAGAGAGAGAGTGGTGGGGTAGGTAGGGATCTTGTGGGGTCCACAGATCCTGAGGTGTCAAGGAAAAGTCATCCCTGCACCAAGTGGCGAGCAAAATTGCTCTTTGTGCCAATTCTGGCGTTAAACGCTGGGCTGGTGCCCCTTTCTGGCGTTTAACGCCAACTTCTTGCCCTTTTCTGGCGTTTAACGCCAGTCTGGTGCCCCTTTCTGGCGTTAAACGCCCAAAATGGTGCCAGACTGGGCGTTAAACGCCCAACAGCTAGCCT
>NW_026263895.1:15840-17248 GCF_000817695.3 Arachis duranensis
ACTTATGCTATTCCCTTTTGCTGTAAGAGACAGAGCTAGAACATGGTTGGATTCTCAACCTAAAGAAAGCCTGGACTCTTGGGAAAAGCTATTCAATGCCTTCTTGGCAAAGTTCTTTCCACCTTAAAAATTGAGTAAGCTTAGAGTGGAAGTCCAAACCTTCTGACAGAAGGAAGGAGAATCCCTCTATGAAGCTTGGGAAAGATACAAACAATTAATCAGAAAGTGTCCTTCTGATATGCTTTCTGAATGGAGCATCATAGGTATTTTCTATGATGGTCTCTCTGAACTGTCCAAGATGTCTTTGGATAGCTCTACTGGAGGCTCTTTTCATCTGAAGAAGATGCCTACAGAAGCTCAAGAGCTGATTGAAATGGTTGCAAATAACCAATTCATGTACACTTCTGAAAGAAATCCTGTGAACAATGGGACTAGCCAGAAGAAAGGAGTTCTTGAGATTGACACTCTGAATGCCATATTGGCTCAGAACAAAATATTGACCCAACAAGTCAATATGATTTCTCAAAGTCTGTTTGGAATGCAAAATGCACCAAGCAGTACTAAGGAGGCAAGACACCAAACTTAGCAGTTTGTATACTGCTGACACTAATGAGACACATAAACACTCAAGTCAAAAGAATTCAAAGATCAGAGTAAGAAATCATCAAGAATTACTTGAAGATCCTTAAGACACATGAATGAATGTATCATCCACATCTCTCATGGAAGGATCAACAGAGACCTCAACAAGGTTTCAACAATAATAATGGTGGAAGAAACAGGTTTAGCAATAGCAAGCCTTTTCCATCATCTTCTCAGCAACAGACAGAGAGTTCTAAGCAGAATACCTCTGACTTAGCAACCATGGTCTCTGATCTAATCGAAACCACTCAAGGTTTCATGACTGAAACAAGGTCCTCCATTAGAAATTTGGAGGGACAAGTGGGTCAGCTGAGCAAGAAAATTACTGAACTCCCTCCTAGTACTCTTCCAAACAATACAGAAGAAAATCCAAAAGAAGAGTGCAAAGCCATCAACATGGCCGAATTTGGAGAGGAGGAAGAGGCAGTGAACGCCACTGAGGAAGACCTCAATGGACGTCCACTGGCCTCCATTGAGTTCCCCAATGAGGAACCATGGGAATCTGAGGCTCAAAAAGAGACCATAGAGATTCTATTAGACTTACTTCTGCCATTCATGAGCTCTGATGAGTATTCTTCCTCTGAAGAGGATGAGTATGTCACTGAAGAGCAAGTTGCTAAATACCTTGGAGCAATCATGAAGCTAAATGACAAGTTATTTGGAAATGAGACTTGGGAGGATGAATCCCCTTGCTCACCAAAGAACTGGATGACTTGTCTAGGCAGAAACTGCCTCAAAAGAGACAGGATCCTGGGAAGTTTTCAAT
>NW_026263896.1:0-8385 GCF_000817695.3 Arachis duranensis
AGTGGTTAAAGTCATGATCCAAAGCAAAAAGAGTGTGCTTAAGAGCTCTGGACACCTCTAAATGGGGACTTTAGCAAAGCTAAGTCACAATCTGAAAAGGTTCACCCAGTCATGTGTCTGTGGCATTTATGTATCCGGTGGAAATACTGAAAAATAAAATGCTTAGGGCCACGGCCAAGACTCATAAAAGTAGCTGTGCTCAAGAATCAACATACTTAACTAGGAGAATCAATAACACTATCTGAAATTCTAAGTTCCTATAGATGCCAATCATTCTAAACTTCAAAGGATAAAGTGAGATGCCAAAACTATTCAGAAGCAAAAAGCTACAAGTCCCGCTCATCTAATTAGGACTAATATTCATTGATATTTTGGAATTTATAGTATATTCTCTTCTTTTTATCCTAATTAATTTTCAGTTGCTTGGGGACAAGCAACAGTTTAAGTTTGGTGTTGTGATGAGCGGATAATTTATACGCTTTTTTGTATTGTTTTTAGTTAGCTTTTAGTATAATCTAGTTACTTTTAGGGATGTTTTCATTAGTTTTTATGCTAAATTCACATTTCTGGACTTTACTATGAGTTTGTGTGTTTTTCTATGATTTTAGGTATTTTCTGGCTGAAATTGAGGGACCTGAGCAAAACTCTGATAAAAGGCTGACAAAGGACTGCTGATGTTGTTGGATTCTTACCTCCCTGCACTCTAAATGGATTTTCTGGAGCTACAGAACTACAAATGGCGCAATCTCAACGGTGTTAGAAATTAGACATCCAGAGCTTTCCAGAAATATATAATAGTTCATACTTAATAACATATTACTATTATTTTCTTTAAAAAAGAAGTGGAGGGGGGAGGGTAAGGCCGAGGCCTCCACTCGTCCCCTTATGTTCGTCCCTGACAGTCAAACCTTATACTAAATGATAATTTACATAATAATATTCTCTATTCTTTCTTATACGCATAAAAAAGTATTGAGATGAATTTTTGGCAATAATGAAATGAAGGATACATACATGCAACTAAACATAACTTTTCAAATAGTTACAACCTTTCAACAGACATAACTTTTTAAATAATTACAACCTTTTAACAGACATAACTTTTCACATAATTTTGTAAATATATCTTATAATTCTCTACCATTTTCAAAATTCCTTTCCAATTCTATTATTCTGGAAGTTCTATGCATTCAGTAGAGGTATCTTATTATTTGAACCCTAACCTAGTAACCAGTGGTATTCACTTATCCGAATTTAAAATGGTAGATAAATTTTTAACCATTTAACTCATATGAACAAGCATGTACTGATAACACATAAAATTTGGGTATCATTTAGATGCTATATTTAATATGACACATTTAGTATACTACATGGCCTTGTGTCTTGTATCCTTTTGTGAGCGCTTTAAGAGTAAACTCTAAACTCCAAGAACCGGCCTCAGTTCACACTCATATAGGTAGACTCTATCAAAAGTATCCCATAATTAAATACTTTAGCAATAGGTCTGTTAAGAACAAAACTCATCCTCTTCCTTTATACCGTTATGGTTCCAAGTACTTTTTACCTTGAGATGAAAGAAATAATTATGAGTACTTGTAATTACTCTAAGAATTTAGTTTACCGCATTGAACTCAGGATTTGATGTTACTCAAGTGTGAGTTGGACTTTCACCCTTCGTAATTATTTAAAATGCGAATTTTAGTTACATCTCTTTTGATGTTTTAAACACCAAATTCCTTGTCAATTCTTTCATCAAAGGATCTGCAAGATTTTGTTCTGACCTTATAAAATTTTTAGAAATAACTCAATTGTCAATAAAATTTTTAATAACAATGTCCTACTCCATTGTGCCTAGATTTTTCATTATAAACTTGACTATAAGCCTTTGATAACGTTGCTTTGCTATCAAAATGTATAGAGATTGGTGCCATTGGTTATAGTCAAACTGAAATTTCATGTAATAAATCTCTAAACCATTTAGCTTTCTTGCTTGCTGCTGCTAAAGCAACAAATTCTGCAGCCATGGTAGAATTCGTTATGCAAGTTTATTTCTTGGATCCACAAGAAATAACATCCATACCAAAGGTGAAGATCCAACCACTTGTTGATGCATGATCTTCTGTATAACTTATCCAACTAGCATCTGTGAATCTTTCTAAAACAGAAGGTTCACCACTATACAATAAAGTATAGTTTATTGTTTCTTTCAAATATTTTAATATTCTTCAGAGATCATGCCAATGGTCTTTACTTGGATTATTGCTTGTATACCGACTTAAACGACTTATAGCATATGCTATATCTGGTTTAATACAGGTCATAGCATACATTAAGCATCTAATTATTGTTGTATACTCAATTTGTGAAACAGACGAACCTATAGTGGGTACTAATTTAATACTTGGATTAAAAGGAGTACTTACCAAATATCCTTCAAACTCATTAAACCTTTTTAATATTTTTTTTCTATATAATGAGATTGAGATAATCCTAAATTATGACTATCTCTAATAATTTTAATTTCTAAAATTATATCTGTAACTCCTATATCTTTCATATCAAAATTACTAGACGAAAAACGTTTAGTTTTTGTACTTCTTCTAGATTAGTACCAAAAATAAGCATATTCAACATACAAATAAATCATAACATCTTTATTATTTTTAACTTTACTATACACACATTTATCAAATTTGTTTATTTTATATCCATTAGCAAGAACAGTTTCATCAAATTTTTTACGCCATTATTTAGGGGCTTGTTTCAGTCCATATAAAGACTTAATTAATTTGCACATTTTATGTTCTTGATCAGCAACTATAAACCCTTCTGGTTGCTTCATATATACCTTTTTGTCTAATTCACCATTTAAAAAAGCTATTTTAACATCTATTTGGTGAATGATAAAGTTAAAAATTAAAGCAAGCGCTATAAGCACTTTAATTGTAGTAATTTTTGCTACTGGTGCATATGTATCAGAGTAATTAATTCCTTTTTTGTGCAAATTCCTTAGCAACTAAGTGTGCTTTGAACTTATCAACAATTCTATCTATTTTCATTTTCTTTTTGAAAATCCATTTAAAATCAATGGCCTTTGACCCACGAGGGAGATCCATTAATTTCCAAGTATTATTTCTCATTATTGAGTCCATTTCATCTTGTATTACTTCTTTCCAAAAATCTAAATCTCAAGACCTTATTGCTTCTTCATAGGTGTCAGGATCACCTTCCATATGAAGGCTGATAGATGAGAATTTATTATCGATCTAGATTTTCACAAAGTAGAATTCCATCGTTAAAAGTATAGTCTAGACCAACAATTAACTCCCAAATCAAATGTTTTAAATCCAAATTATAATAACAGAGATCGAGAGTAATTCAACCTCGGGTCGTCTTCCTTGGAGTTGCAATTAAGTGTACATTTATTGGCTATGAGAGAAAGCATGGTGGATTGGGAATGCAAGCAAGAGCAAGAGATGTAAATAGCAAGAAATTAAATGAGCATGCAAGAAATTAAAAGGAAAGCAATTAAAAGCAATGCAAATGAAAATTAAGTGACAAAAAGAGCTCTTGGTGAAATTGGGGAATTTAGGATTCCTATTCTAGTCATGGACCACAAACATGGCAATTGTGTGGAATCAATCCAAACTAGTCAATCCTCCTTGAGAATTAGTCAAAAGCATAATTGATCTCAATCCATAAATCCTATTCAACTCACTAATTACTTAGTGAAAGACTAGCGTCAATGAAAACCAAACCAATTAACTATTCTCACACAATGCGGAATGGATATCCACAACTCAATTCCACCCAAATATCCAATATTTCAACCAAGAGTGCGAAAACTAAACATGCAAGAAATTAAACATCAAAGCAATAAAAGTCAAAGCAAGAAAAATTAAAGTGCAAGAAACCTCTTGGCAAGTAATTGAGAGCCAAGGCTACCTATCCTAGACATTGATCACAAACACATGATGATTATGAAGAGTTAATCCTACTTAGTCAACCTTACATCGAAGATAAGTCAAGTAGGCATAGTTGATTTCAATCCATAAGTCCTATGTCAACACTAAGGGTCACATAGAGTCAATGGAAACCAAATCAACTAACTACTCTAATATATCAAACAAGAATGGACATCAATGACTCAAGAATCACCAAAACCAATAATTTCAAGCCAAGAATGAAGAAAAACTAAGTAGAAACTAAGCCAAGCATTTTATCAAACACTTGGTGTACATGGAAATAAAATAACTTTAAATTGCAATAAAATAAATTCTAAAGCTACCAAAGTAAGAAGATAACAATAACAACTAGAGAAAGCAATAAGTAACATGGAAACATAATTTTGCATTAATCAGAATTAAAATAACAAAAGAGTTTATAACATGAAAATTGACATAAAAAAAATAACAAAAGAGATGAAGAAGATAAAGACAAGAAAGCATAGAAACATAAATGAAACTACACTAAAACAAGAATTAAAGTGCTGAAATTAAAAGAAAACTAAGCAAAAAACCCTAATTCTAGAGAGAGGGTTAGAAAGGTGTTACTGATGAACGGATAATTTATACGCTTTTTGGCATTATTTTTAGGTAGTTTCTAGTAGGATCTAGCTACTTTTAGGGAAGTTTTCATTAGTTTTTATGAAAAAAATTACATTTTTGGACTTTACTATGAGTTTGTGTATTTTTCTGTGATTTCAGGTATTTTTTGGCTAAAATTGAGGGACTTGAGCAAAAATCTGATTCAGGCTGATAAAGGACTGCTGATGCTGTTGGATTCTGACCTCCCTGTACTCAAAATGGATTTTCTGGAGCTACAAAACACCAAATGACGCGCTCTTAATGGCGTTGGAAAGTAGACATACAGAGATTTCCATCAATATATAATAGTCCATACTTTATTCGAATTTAGATGATGCAAACTGGCATTCAACGCAAGTTTCATGCTACAATCTGGAGTAAAACGCCAGAAACACGTCACAAACCAGAGTTAAACGCCAAATAGACGTTACAGCTTGGTGTTTAACCCCAAGAGAAGCCTCTGCACGTGTAAAGCTCAAGCTCAGCCCAAGCACACACCAAAGTAGGCCCCGGAAGTGGATTTTTGCACTTAGACTTATTTCTGTAAACCCTAGTAGCTAGTTTAGTATAAATAGAACTTTTTACTATTATATTAGTGTCTAGTCTTTTGACCACATCTTTGGTCTCAGTTTTAATTAGTTGTTCATCTTAGGAGACTATTGATCACGTTTTGGAGTCTGGCCTCTCGGTCATGCCTGGACCATCACTTATGTATTTTCAACGGTGGAGTTTCTACACACCATAGATTAAGGTGTGGAGCTCTGCTGTACCTCGAGTATTAATGCAATTACTACTATTTTCTATTCAATTCAGCTTATTCTTGTTCTAAGATACCATTCATACTTCAACCTGATGGATGTGATGATCTATGACACTCATCATCATCCATCCTTATGGACGCGTGCCTGACAACCACCTCTGTTCTAGAAGCGAGAGCTAGACTGTGTATCTCTTGGATTCCTGATGCACGACGCATGGTTTCCCTTGCCTGACAACTGAGCCTTCCATTCCGTGAGATCAGAGTCTTCATGGTATAAGCTAGAATCCATTGGCAGCATTCTTGAGAATCCAGAAAGTCTAAACCTTGTCTGTGGTATTCCGAGTAGGATTCAGGGATTGAATGACTATGACGAGCTTCAAACTCGCGAGTGTTGGGCGTAGTGACAGACGCAAAAGAATCACTAGATTTTATTCCGACATGATCGAGAATCGACAGATGATTAGCCGTGCTGTAACAAGCATTTGGACCATTTTCACTGAGAGGATGGGAAGTAGCCATTGACAACGGTGATGCCCTACATATAGCTTGCCATGGAAAGGAGTATGAAGGATTTGATGAAAGTAGTAGGAAAGCAGAGATTCAGAAGGGATAAGCATCTCCATACACTTATCTGAAATTCTCACCAATGAATTACATAAGTATCTTTATCTTTATTTTATGCTTTTTTTATCTTTATATTTTCGAAAACTATTATAACCATTTGAATACGCCTAACTGAGATTTACAAGATAACCATAGCTTGCATCATACCAACAATCTCCGTGGGATCGACCCTTACTCACGTAAGGTATTACTTGGACGACCCAGTGCACTTGCTGGTTAGTTGTGCAAAATTGTGACAAAGTGTGATTCACGTTTGAGAGCACCAAGTCTATTGGCCGAAACCCACACATCTCTCCCTCTCCTCCATATCTTCTTCATTCTTTTCTTTTTTTTGCTCGAGGGTGGGCAACATTCTAAGTTTGGTGTGTTAAAAGCATAGCTTTTTTGTTTTTCTATAACCATTGATGGCACGTAAGGCCGGAGAAATCTCTGGAAAGAGAAAAGGGAAGACAAAAGCTTCCACCTCTGAGTCAAGGAAGATGGAGAGATTCATCTCTAAAGCCCATCAAGACTACTTCTATGAAGTTATGGCCAAGAAGAAGGTGATCCCTGAGGTCCCTTTCATGCTCAAGAAAAATGAGTATCCGGAGATCCGACATGAGATCCAAAAAAGAGGTTGGGAAGTTCTTACCAACCCCATTCAACAAGTCAGAATCTTAATGGTTCAAGAGTTCTATGCCAATGCATGGATCACTAGGAACCATGATCAAAGTATGAACCCGAATCCAAAGAATTATCTTATAATGGTTCGGGAAAAATACTTAGATTTCAGTCCGAAAAATGTGAGGTTGGCGTTCAACTTGCCTATGATGCAAGAAGATGCACGCCCCTACACTAGAAGGGTCAACTTTGATCAAAAGTTGGACCAAGTCCTCATGGACAGATGTGTGGAAGGAGCTCAATGGAAAAGAGACTCAAAAGGCAAGCCGGTTCAATTGAGAAGACTGGATCTTAAGCCTGTGGCTAGAGGATGGTTGGAGTTCATTCAACGCTCCATCATCTCCACTAGCAACCAATCCGAAGTAACTGTGGATCAGGCCATCATGATCCATAGCATCATGATTGGAGAGGAAGTAGAAGTTCATGAAGTCATCTCTCTAGAACTCTACAAACTAGCCGAAAAGCCCTCCACCTTGGCAAGGCTAGATTTTCCTCATCTCATTTGCCATCTATGCTACTTAGCTGGGGTTGTCATAGAAGGAGACATCCTCATTGAAGAGGACAAGCCCATTACTAAGAAGAGGATGGAGCAAACAAGAAAGCCTATTTATGGATCTCAAGAGACGCATGAGGAAGCTCATCATCAAGGAATCCCTGAGATGCCTCAAGGGATGTATTTTCCTCCAAATAACTATTGGGAACAACTCAACACTTCTCTAGAAGGATTGAGTTATGACATGACCCAATTAAGGGTGGAACACCAAGAGCACTCCATCATTTTCAATGAGATTAGAGAATATCAAAGAGCTATGAGGGAGGAGCAACAAAGGCAAGGAAGAGACATAGATGAGCTCAAGAACACCATTGGTCCTTCAAGGAGAAGGCGCCACCATCACTAAGGTGGACTCTAGTGTCTATGTCTTAAGGCCATGAATAATTCCATGAATCCTTCACCTTTCTTAAATGAAAAATGTTTTTAATGCAAAAGAACAAGAAGTACATGAGTTTCGAATTCGTCCTTGAAATTAGTTTAATTATATTGATGTGGTGACAATACTTTTTGTTTTCTGAATGAATGCTTGAATAGTGCATATTGTTTATCTTGTTGTTTACGAATGTTAAAATTGTTGGCTCTTGAAAGTGAGAAATGTTATTGATGATCTGAAAAACCATAAAATTGATTCTTGAAGCAAGAAAAAGTAGTGAAAAACAAAGTTTGAAAAAAAATGTGGCAAAAAAAATTTAGAAAGAAAAAAAGCAAGCAGAAAAAGCCAATAGCCCTTAAAACCAAAAGGCAAGGGTAAAAAGGATCCAAGACTTTGAGCATCAATGGATAGGACGGCCCAAGGAAATAAATCCAAGCCTAAGCGGCTAAATCAAGCTGTCCCTAACCATGTGCTTGTGGCATGCAGGTCCAAGTGAAAAGCTTGAGACTGAGTGGTTAAAGTCGTGATCCAAAGCAAAAGAGTGTGCTTAAGAGCTCTGGACACCTCTAACTAGGGACTTTAGCAAAGCTGAGTCACAATCTGAAAAGGTTCACTCAGTCATGTGTCTGTGGCATTTATGTATCCGGTGGTAATACTGGAAAACAAAGTGCTTAGGGCCACGACCAAGACTCATAAAAGTAGATGTGTTCAAGAATCAACATACTTAACTAGGAGAATTAATAACACTATCTGAACTCTGAGTTCCTATAGATGCCAATCATTCTAAACTTCAAAGGAAAAAGTGAGATGCAAAAACTGTTCAGAA
>NW_026263896.1:12399-12706 GCF_000817695.3 Arachis duranensis
TGTATACCCTAGGTTACTAGTTCACTATTAATAGGATCTTTTGACATTGTATCTATACCTCATGACACTTTACACGTTTCTTTATGTACCTTCCATAGAATGAGTCTCTAAACCCCATGGTTGGGGGTGAGGAGCTCTGCTGTGTCTTGATGGATTAATGCAATTACTACTGTTTCTTATTCAATCATGCTTGCTTCCATTCTAAGATATTACTTGTGCTTAAACCGGATGAATGTGATGATCCGTGACACTCATCATATTCTCAACTATGAACGTGTGCCTGACAACCACCTCCGTTCTATCTTAG
>NW_026263896.1:16464-17170 GCF_000817695.3 Arachis duranensis
GGAGGCTAAATCCAGCCATGAAGGAGGTGGTGCAGAAAGAGGTCACTAAATTACTGGAGGCTGGGATTATTTATCCTATTTTTGATAGCCTCTGGGTGAGCCCTGTCCAAGTTGTCCCCAAAAAGGGAGGCATGACAGTGGTTCATAATGAAAAAAAATGAACTGGTTCCTACAAGAACAGTCACAGGGTGGCGTATGTGTATTGACTACAGAAGGCTCAATACAGCCACCAAAAAGGATCATTTTCCTTTACCATTCATAGATCAAATGCTAGAAAGACTAGCTGGTCATGATTATTACTGCTTTTTGGATGGTTATTCAGGTTACAACCAAATTGCAGTAGATCCTCAGGACCAAGAGAAAATAGCATTTACTTGCCCTTCTGGCGTGTTTGCCTACAGGAGGATGCCTTTTGGTCTGTGTAATGCTCCTGCAACCTTTCAGAGATGCATGTTATCCATGTTCTCTGATATGGTGGAGAAATTTCTGGAAGTCTTCATGGATGACTTCTCAGTGTATGGAGACTCATTCAGCTCCTGCCTTAACCACCTAGCACTTGTCCTGAAAAGGTGCCAAGAGACTAACCTGGTTTTAAACTGGGAGAAATGTCACTTTATGGTGACTTAGGGAATTGTCCTTGGACACAAAATTTCAAGCAGGGGAATAGAGGTGGATAAGGCAAAGGTAGAGGTAATTGAAAAATTAC
>NW_026263897.1:0-1811 GCF_000817695.3 Arachis duranensis
AGCATTGAGGGCTTTGGTAACGGTGCAATCTCATTAATGACTGCCCCGCTTTTACCATTATGCCCCTTAGCATGTTTATAAGTACTTTCCCTCTCTTTCCTATTTCCGTTTCTACAATCTTTCAAACTTCTTCTTTCTTTGTTCGTGCTGTGTTTACACGTACTATACTTTCGTGCTCCTGGAGACTTCTGCTTCTTCCTATCTTCATTTTCGGGAAGAGGTTAGTTTCTTTCTTCTTCTTTGTATTTTTCGCATGACTTTACTTTGTAGAGGAATAGTTTTGTAGATTTTTGCTCGGCTCCTTTCCTCCTCTCTAGAGACCTTTTTGATTTTTTCTTTTTTTTCTTTTTCCCTTTTGTAGGTTTCCTTCATTTTCCTTTAGAGAAAGAAAAATGGCCTCCGTAGATTGGGTTGACGTTACTGTTCTGGGGGAGGAGCCGTTGGTTGATGCGGAGTTCATTACTCACCTTCGCACCCACCATCGGCTCTGTACTTCGGATGAAGATGAGCCTAAATACGAGTTGCTTGTTCCCGGTTTAGAGGACCGGGTTTGTCATGGGAGAGCCAACGACACGGCTCCCCATTTCTTCTTCATGTATGAGTGCATGATCACCCGTCTGGGCGTTTTTCTACCCTTTTCAAATTTTGAGATGTCTGTTTTGCAGCATTGTCGTGTTGCCCCTACCCAGCTTCATCCCAACTCCTGGGGTTTCTTGAAAATTTACCAATTTATTAGCCATGCTCTGGATTTCCCGACTACTTTGAAAATCTTTTTCCATCTTTTTCATATGACCAAACCTTTTAGTGGGCTGAATAATAAACAACAGTGGGTTTCCTTCCGAGCCATACAAGGTCGGAGGATTTTTACCCTTTTTGATGAATCTTTTCATGACTTTAAAAATTTCTTTTTCAAAGTACAAGCAGTAGAGGGTCATCATCCCTTTTTTCTGGATGATAATTCTTTTCCTCGTTTTCCTTTATACTGGCTGGAGGCCTCCCCTTGTGAGAAATATGGTTTGGATGACCTGGACGAGGTAGAGGCTGCCGTCGTGGGGTTCCTTCGAGAAGTGTGGGGGAGGGCCCCCTATTTGGATACTAAAAAGTTTCTCCAAGGGTCTCCGACCTTTGTCCAATCACAGCTAGGTAGAGGTTTCTAGTATGCTAAATTTCCGACTTGTTAACTCAATATTCCGACTTGTTTGATTCTTTAGCTTATTGTTTTCTTTTTCAGAAATGGCAAAGACAAACGCTCAAGAATCTTTTCAGAGGGTCCAGGAGGCTAAAGCTAAGTCTCGCGCTCGGTCTGGTGGTGCCAGGGTGATGAGCGGATAATTTGTACGCTTTTTGGCATTGTTTTTATATAGTTTTTAGTAAGTTTGAGCTACTTTTAGGGATGTTTTCACTAGTTTTTATGATAAATTCACATTTCTGGACTTTACTATGAGTTTGTGTGTTTTTCTGTGATTTCAGGTAAATTCTGACTGAAATTGAGGGATTTGAGCAAAACTCTGAAGAAGGCTGACAAAAGGACTGCTGATGCTGTTGGATTCTGACCTCCCTGCACTCGAAATGGATTTTCTGGAGCTACAGAACTCCAATTGGCGCGCTCTCAACGGCGTTGGAAAGTAGACATCCAGGGCTTTCCAGCAATATATAATAGTCCATACTTTATTCGAAGAATGACGACGTAACTTGGCGTTAAACGCCAAGTTCATGCTGCTGTCTGGAGTTAAACGCCAGAAAAACGTCATGATCCGGAGTTGAACGCCCAAAACACGTCATAACCTGAAGTTTGACACCAAGAAATGCCT
>NW_026263897.1:9872-17157 GCF_000817695.3 Arachis duranensis
GGGGAGGAGCCGTTGGTTGATGCGGAGTTTATTACTCATCTTCGCACCCACCACCGGCTCTGTACTTCGGATGAGGATGAGCCTAAATATGAGTTGCATGTTCCCGGTTCAGAGGACCGAGTTTGTCATGGGAGAGCCAACGGAACGGCTCCCCATTTCTTCTTTATGTATGAGTGCATGATCACCCGTCTGGGCGTCTTTCTGCCCTTTTCAGATTTTGAGATGTCTGTTTTGCAGCACTGTCGTGTTGCCCCTACCCAGCTTCATCCCAACTCCTGGGGTTTCTTGAAAATTTACCAATTTATTAGCCATGCTCTGGATTTCCCGACTACTTTGAAAATCTTTTTCCATCTTTTTCATATGACAAAACCTTTTAGTGGGCTGAATAATAAACAACAATGGGTTTCCTTCCGAGCCATACAAGGTCGGAGGATTTTTACCCTTTTTGATGAATCTTTTCATGACTTTAAAAATTTCTTTTTCAAAGTGCAAGCTGTAGAGGGTCATCACCCCTTTTTTCTGGATGATAATTCTTTTCCTCGCTTTCCTTTATACTGGCTGGAGGCCTCCCCTTGCGAGAAATATAGTTTGGATGACCTGGATGAGGTAGAGGCTGCCGTCGTGGGGTTCCTCCGAGAAGTGTGGGGGAGGGCCCCCTATTTGGATACTAAAAAATTTCTCCAAGGGTCTCCGACCTTTGTCCAATCACAGCTAGGTAGTTTTTTCTAGTATGCTGAATTTCCGACTTGTTAACTCAATATTCCGACTTGTTTGATTCTTTAGCTTATTGTTTTCTTTTTCAGAAATGGCAAAGACAAACGCTCAAGAATCTTTTCAGAGGGTCCAGGAGGCTAAAGCTAAGTCTCGCGCTCGGTCTGGTGGTGCCAGGGTTATCTCTCCTCCTCCTCCTCCTCGTAATGTTGGAACTCTTTCCAATCCTATGGTGATTTCTTCTTCAGCTCCGTCTCAGCCGTCTTCCGTCGTCCGACCTTCTCCTGATCCCAAGAAGCGCAAGCTCTTAGAGTCTGGCTCTTCTGGGGAGGTTAAGGCGGATGCTCTTGCTTTCGTCCGAAAGAATATCTATCCTTATGCCCGTATAGGCATGGATGATATGTCTGTTCGGGGCCACCTTACCACTATGGTGGAGGAGAGCCTTAAGGCGGCGGGGGTCTGCGGCAAGCTCTTAGATATTTTTGATAGGGCTCCTCTCAGCTCTTTAGGGGCGACCTCGAGGGTCGAGGAGCTGGAAGGGAGGCTCCGTGTATATCAAGAGCATGAGGGAGAGTTGAGGAAGGAAATTGCCAAGCTGAAGGAGGAGAGAGATATCCTCCGGGAGAAAGGGAAGGCTTTGCAGGCCCAATGCAACATGGAGACGGAATTGAGGAAGACGGCACAGGCCAGCTATCAAAGCCTATTCAAGGATCTTGTGTCCGTGAAAACTGACCTGCTTAATTCTCGGAAAGCATATGAGGAGTTAGAGGACTCCATTGCCGATGGCGCCGAGGAATCTTGGAAGGTTTTTCTGGAGCAGGTCAGAGTTATTGCTCCTGACTTGGATCTGTCTCCTTTACATCCTGACAAAGTTGTCATCGATGGCGCCATTGTAGATCCTCCTGTCCCCGAAATTGTTTCTGAGTCGGAATTGAAGACTCGGGGGCAGAGGATTATTGAGTCTCCTCCTCATTCCAAAGATGCTCCGAGTTCTTTAGTCGTCCCTCCGACTTCCTCTTCAGCTTCTCTTCCTGGTCATGGTGGCGCTCCTCCTGGCTCTGGTGGTGGTGATCCGTCTACTCCTTTGAAAAAATGACTTTATTTTTCATGGCTATAAGGGGGCTCGGCCTGTGAGTCCCCCCTTTTTTAGACTTATTTATATGTTGCTTGGTGGTCGTGTGAACAATTTCTCTTGGCCTTTTAAGGCCGTAAACAAAATATTTCTGGCGAGTGCCCTTTTGAATAAGGGTTTAGATTATCAAAATAAATGCCCTTTTTTGGATAAGGGTTTTAAGTTACCTTATGCGTGTATGCTTTTCTAATTTTGATATTTCAAAACCCTCTTGATCTTTTTCTGAAAACCTTTTTGTTGGCTTGTATTGTTTTTTCGAACCTTCTCGTTTAAGGGCTTTTATGTAGCCTTTAAACTTTTCTCAGGTTTTCCAATCTCTTTTTGTTATCCTTTATACTCAACTTTGCTTTAGTGAGTTTTTATGACTTAGGTTATTTTTGTGATGCGTTTTTCATCCACTCGGAGTATTTTCGAGTTTGTTTTACTCGGGTTCTCATTTCGACTTAGGAGTCAGATTGTTCCCGAGTTTTTTATGATCAACTCATACAACCTCTTTACGCCGACTTGTACCTCGTCGTTTTATCCTGACGACCATCTAGGTCGGTTCATGGGATTTTCACGTTTTGTCGAGCTTAAGTCGGCGCGTTTCATAGAAAGACTTAGAAAAATAAAGAAGGATATTATAAGAGATATTGTAGAATAAAAAGATCTTTATTAATTGGGGAGGTACCTTCTTGCTACTAAGGGTCTTGATAGCCTATTTTCCCTTAGCCTCTACTATGATGCCTCGTTAAAAACCCTTCTCCAGAAAAAACCCTTTTGGGAAAAAATCATGAAGTTGGGAAAAGAGTACATCAGGGAGTAGAGTTCGCTTTTAACTGTAGTACCTTTTCATATTACAAGCATGCCACGACCTTGGTAGCTCAGCGCCGTTCAGGTCGGTTACCTTATAATAACCCTTCCCTAACCTTTTCATACTGGCTACTAAGCTTCGGAAGGTAGCGTCGGTGAATTGGGTTCCATTATCCATAGTAATGGAATAATGTATCCCATATCTTGTGATGATATTTTTGTAAAGGAACCTGCGACTTCTTTGAGCGGTGATAGTAGCTAATGGTTCTGCTTCTATCCACTTTGTGAAGTAGTCTATTCCCACGATCAAATATTTGACTTGTCCTGGCGCTTGGGGAAAAGGACCTAATAAATCCATTCCCCATTTTGCAAAAGGCCATGGAGAAGTGATACTAATGAGCTCTTCTGGGGGAGCCACGTGGAAATTTGCATGCATCTGGCACGGTTGACACTTTTTCACAAATTCTGTGGCATCTTTTTGCAAGGTCGGCCAGTAGAATCCAGCTCGAATTACTTTTCTGGCTAGTGATCTTGCTCCGAGATGATTTTTGCAGATCCCGCTATGTACTTCCTCTAATACCTCGGTGGTTCTTGAGGTCGGTACGCATTTTAACAATGGTGTTGATATCCCTCTTCTGTAGAGGACATTTTTCACCAAGGTGTAATGCTGTGCTTCCCTTCGGATCTTTTTAACTTCTTTCTCTTCCTTAGGGAGGATGTCGAATTTCAAGTATTCGACTAAGGGATTCATCCATCCGAGGTTTAAACCGACTACCTCAAGTACTTCTTGTTTATCTTCTGTTTTTGCTACCGAGGGCTCTTGGAGGGTTTCTTGAATCAGGCTTCTGTTGTTTTCTCCTGGTTTGGTACTTGCTAATTTGGATAGGGCATCCGCTCTGCTGTTTAGATCCCGAGTTATGTGTTTGACCTCGGTTTCTGCAAAGCACCCAAGGTGCTCCAGAGTTTTCTCCAAGTACCTCTTCATATTCGGGTCCTTTGCCTGATACTCTCCACTTATCTGGGAAGTCACCACTTGTGAGTCGCTGTATATCATCACGTTTGTAGCACCGACTTCTTCTGCCAACTTCAATCCAGCGATCAAGGCTTCATATTCTGCCTGATTATTTGAAGCCGGAAATTCAAATTTTAAGGAAACCTCTATTTGGGCTCCTCTTTCATCTACTAATATTATGCCTGCACCGCTTCCTGTTTTGTTGGAGGATCCGTCTACATAGAGTTCCCATGTAGTCGGTTTGTCCTCTTGATCCCCTGCATATTCTGCAACGAAGTCGGCGAGACATTGGGCTTTAATTGCTGTCCGAGTTTCATATCTCAAATCGAACTCGGAAAGATCTATTTCCCATTGAACCATTCTCCCTGCAACATCCGTCTTTTGGAGGATTTGCTTCATGGGTTGGTTCGTACGGACTCTGATTGTGTGAGCCTGAAAGTAAGGTCGTAGCCTTCGTGAGGCTATTACTAAGGAGTATGCAAACTTCTCTAGTTTGTGGTACCTTAACTCAGGGCCCTGTAGGACTTTACTGATGAAGTATACTGGATGTTGCCCGACCTCGTCTTCTTTGATTAGGGCTGATGAAACAGCTTTGTCCGCTACGGATAAGTACAGGACGAGGTATTTTCCAGATACTGGTCGAGTACAGAACGAGGTCTTGTCCTGGTACTGGTCGGGTTAGGATAGGAGGTTGGCTTAAAAACCTTTTGAACTCTTGGAACGCCTCCTCGCATTCCGGAGTCCATTCGAATGGGCATCCCTTTCCTAATAAGGAAAATAGTGGAAGGGATTTTAGTGCCGATCCTGCCAAAAATCTGGAGAGGGCTGCAAGTCGGCCATTGAGCTGCTGGACCTCCCTTAAGCAAGTCGGGCTTTTCATTTCTAGGACTGCTCTACACTTGTCGGGGTTGGCTTCAATCCCCTTTTGTATTTGCATAAATCCTAAAAATTTTCCAACCTCCACCGCGAAGGTGCACTTTGCGCCTTTGCGGGATTCAATCTCATCCTGTGCATCCTAATGGTGTTGAAGACTTGCGAGAGGTCTGTCATGTTGTTTTTTGACTAGCACTACATTGGCTAGCCATGTTGGGTACTTGACCTCTCTAATGAAGCCGGCTTCCAGAAGCGCCTGTACTTGCTCTTCTACTATTAGGGCTCGTTCCGTGCCGAGCTTGCGTCTTCTTTGTTGTACAGGTCGGGACCCTGGGTAAACCGAGAGCCTGTGGGACATGAGCTCGGGATCAATCCCGGGCATGTCGGAAGCCTTCCATGCGAAGAGGTCGGAATTAGCTCTTAGGAGTTCAGCCAACCCTTGTTTTAAGGTTTCCCCTAGGTTGGCTCCTATGTAAGTGTTTTTTCCTTCCTCCTCGCCGACTTGTATCTCCTCGGTTTTTCCTCCCGGTTGAGGTCGCAGCTCTTCTCTGGCCCTTGCGCCACCGAGCTCTATAGTGTGGACTTCTTTGCCCTTTCCTCTCAGATTTAGGCTTTCGTTGTAGCATTTTCTTGCCAATTTTTGATCTCCCCTCACCGTTGCTATTCCCGCTGAGGTCGGGAATTTCATGCAGAGGTGGGGAGTAGATACCACTGCTCCGAGGCGATTAAGGGTAGTCCTGCCAATTAAGGCATTATAGGCTGACCCTTCATCAATGACTATGAAGTCTATACTCAGAGTCCTTGATCTTTCCCCTTTTCCAAAAGTGGTGTGAAGGGGCAAAAATCCTAGTGGTTTTATTGGCGTGTCCCCTAATCCATATAGGGTATCGGGGTAGGCTCTCAACTCTTTCTCTTCTAACCCTAACTTGTCGAAAGCTGGCTTGAAAAGAATGTCCGCCGAGCTTCCTTGGTCCACTAGGGTTTTGTGGAGATGGGCATTTGCTAGGATCATAGTTATTACCACTGGATCATCGTGTCCAGGGATTATTCCTTGCCCATCTTCTTTTGTGAATGAGATGGTAGGGAGGTCGGGTGACTCCTCCCCGACCTGGTAGACTCTTTTGAGATGTCTTTTGCGAGAAGATTTGGTGAGTCCTCCTCCCGCAAACCCTCCTGAGATCATATGGATATGCCTCTCTGGGGTCTGTGGTGGTGGATCTCTTCTATCCATATCATCTCGCTTTCTCTTTCCGTGACTGTCCGACCTTTCCATGAGATATCTATCAAGCCGACCTTCTCTAGCCAGCTTTTCTATCACATTCTTAAGGTCGTAACAGTCATTAGTGGAGTGACCATATATTTTATGGTACTCGCAATAATCACTGCGACTCCCCCCTTTTTTATTTTTAATAGGTCTAGGGGGTGGCAGCCTTTTAGTGTGGCAAATCTCTCTGTATACATCCACTATAGAAGTTTTTAGAGGAGTATAAGAGTGATATTTCCTGGGCCTCTCGAGACCGAGTTCTTCCTTTTTCTTGGCTTCCCTTTCCCTCTCCTTAGTTGAGGGAGGGGGTCCAGGTCGCCAATTCAGGTCCCTTAATTTGGCATTTTCTTCCATATTGATGTACTTTTCAGCCCTTTCTTGTACATCACTTAGAGAAACGGGGTGTCTTTTAGATATGGACTGTGAGAAGGGACCTTCTCTGAGCCCATTGACTAACCCCATTATGACTGCCTCTGTGGGCAAGTCTTGGATCTCCAAACATGCTTTGTTGAACCTTTCCATATAGGCTCGTAAAGACTCTCCGACCTCCTGTTTTACTCCCAGGAGGCTCGGTGCATGTTTTACCTTGTCTTTCTGAATTGAGAACCTCATCAAGAATTTTCTTGAGAGGTCTTCAAAGCTAGTGATCGATCTTGGGGGAAGGCTATCGAACCACTTCATCGCCGCTTTTGATAAAGTGGTCGGGAAAGCTTTGCATCGAGTAGCGTCGGAAGCATCAGCTAGATACATCCGACTTTTGAAAAATTAATCATATAAAAAATTAATCATATAATTTAAAAATTCAAAAACAAAATAATTTAGTTTTTTAAAATTTTTAATTTTCTTAAAAACTAATTTTTTATTACTTTATTCACCGAATACAGCTACACTCGGAAAGTTGACTTTTTTTCCTGCACTTGTTCACAAATTAGGAATAAATTAATTTAAAAAATTTAAAATTTTTAGAGCCCCCCTCCCGCAAATCCTCCTGAGATCATATGGATATGTCTCTCTGGAGTCTGCGGTGGTGGGTCTCTTCTATCCATGTCTTCTCGCTTTCTCTTTCCGTGACTGTCCAACCTTTCCAGGAGATATCTATCAAGCCGACCTTCTCTAGCCAGCTTTTCTATCACGTTCTTAAGGTCGTAACAGTCGATAGTGGAGTGACCATATATTTTATGGTACTCGCAATAGTCGCTGCGGCTCCCCCCTTTTTTATTTTTAATAGGTCTAGGGGGTGGCAGCCTTTCAGTGTGGCAAATCTCTCTGTATACATCCACTATAGAAGTTTTTAGAGGAGTATAAGAGTGATATTTTCTTGGCCTTTCGAGACCGAGTTCCTCCTTTTTCTTGGCTTCCCTCTCCCTCTCTTTAGTTGAGGGAGGGGGTCCAGATCGCCAACTCAGGTCTCTTAACTTGACGTTTTCTTCCATATTGATGTACTTTTCAGCTCTTTCTTGTACATCACTTAGAGAAACGGGGTGTCTTTTAGATATGGACT
>NW_026263898.1:0-508 GCF_000817695.3 Arachis duranensis
AAGTGAGCTTTATAAATTGAATCTTTAATTAACCTAAACTCTCACCTAATATACATATACTCTATATACTTTTAAATTCATACCTAGCTACCTATAATTCCCACTTTTATATAATTCCCATACTCATGTATCAACTTTTTCTTTTTAATTTGTTACATGTGCATTGATTTTTTTATTAACTTAACATTGGGGTAATTTTGTCCCCTTTATTTATTTGTATATTATTTTTTTCTCTTTTTTTTGTAGAGAAATAAACATAACTTATCAATGCACATGGATTTTCTATTATTTTTCTTATTTTGGTTTTTCATACGTAGGTTCCCAAATTCCTAATATTTAAATAAATTAGAAACATGTTACATTCCCTTATCAACCCATGTTCCCAAAATTTCCCCACACTTATTTGCTACACAATCTCTATCTTAAGCTAACCAAAGATTCAATTGGGATAATTAATTTGTTTTCCGCTTAAGGCTAGTGATGTGGTTATAGAACAGAAGGGGATTAA
>NW_026263898.1:3823-8357 GCF_000817695.3 Arachis duranensis
GTCCTTGATGCATATTCCTGGTGTGGTTTCTGTTTCCTTCAACAAAGTTAGAACCAAACTCAAAGCGAGAGGGGTGAGAATTCATAGTAGTTAGAGAAATAAAGGGAAAAAAAATTAAAACAAATAAACAAGTAAAAGAAAAATATTTTTTTTAATATTTACAATAACCAATAATAAGGCACACGTTTGCAATTCCTCGACAACGGCGCCATTTTGAAGTTAGGATTTTTGCCAGTAAAGAATGTCATAAAAATAGTCGCGTTGTAGATATAGTCTCTAAACCGACAAAAATCCCTTTGTACAAACGTTTTGGTTGTGACAAGTAACAAACCCCTTTAAAATTGATAACCGAGTATTAGACCTCGGGTCGTCTTCTCAAGGAATTGCAGGGAGGTATGTTCTTATTATTGGATATGGAGATTGTAAATTGGGGGTTTTTAAAGTATGAGATAAAAAGTAACAATAGTAAATAGCAGAGGAAATAAAATAATAGCAATAAAAATAAACTCTTGGCAAGGTATTAAGAACTGGAGGTCCTATCCTAGTTATCCTTATCAATTGTGATGAGAATTGAATTTTTCCCCACCTTATTAACCTCTAACTATGGAGGTAAGTTAAGTGGCAAATTAATTCCAATTTTCAATCAACAATGAGTTTGATAACTCAAGAGTTACCAATGTCTCAATCAAAGCCAAAAAGAAAATGGTAAATTTACTGAATAAAAATTGTCTTCAGATGGGAAGCAGTAATCATGTAAATAAAAGAAAGCAATCATGAATGGAAGTACCTCAAATAACATTAATTAAGAAAATTATATGTAACATGGAAGAGTTCATAAATTAAATAAAAATAAAGAACCTGGGATTGAGAGTCACTCCTAAAACTAAGAGAAGTCCTAATCCTAATCCTAAGAGAGAGAGGAGAGAACCTTTCTCAAAACTAAATCTAAATCATGGAAAAGTAAATTATGAAAAGCCCTCTATGAATGGATGCGTTTCTCCACTTTATAACCTCTGGTCTATGCTTTCTGGACTTGGATTTGGGCCAAAAAGGGCTTTAGAACTCGCTGGGGCGTGTTCTGTAATTTTCTTGTGCGTGGCCTCTGTCACGCGTCCGCGTGGGTCACGCGGTCGCGTCATTCGGAGCTTTACCTTGCCACGCGGTCGCGTCAGTCATGCGACCGCGTCATGTGCGTTCTGCTTAAGGCGTGCAGTCGCGTCAGTCATGCGGCCGCGTCGCTGAATCTTCGCTTCTGGCACGCGATCGCGTCGTCCATGCGATCGCGTGAACACCAGTTTCCTTAAAGCTCCGTTTTGCTTTCTCCTTCCATTTTTGTATGTTTCCTTTTCCATCCTCTAAGTCATTCCGCCTTAGAAAATCCGAAACTACTCAACATACTAATCACGGCATCGAATGGAAATAAAGGTAATTAAAATAATTAATTTTTAAAGCTTAGGAAACAAGTTTTTCATAATAAGACATAATAAGGAAGGGAAAGTAAAACCATGCAATTAATGTGAATAAGTAGGTGAAGGATTATATAAATCACTCAAATTAAGCACAAAAGAACTCACGAAATATGGGTTTATCAACGTGCTAAAAGCTAGGGTGTTACACTAATTATAATAATAATTTATTTTAATATAAATAAATAATTTTAAAGAAGTATTTAAAATAATATTTATAATCTTCTTTTAAAACATAGTTTATAAAATCTTATTTTAAAACTTTTATTGATTACTTTTTAAATCACAAACCTTTTAATATTCTATTTTAACTTTAATATTTTATAAAATTATGTTTGAACCCCCACTTATTTTCATATTTACAAAAACAACCCCGATCTTTTACAAAATACATATTTTTACCCCCTGAAAAATACAATTTAATTACTAATCTTTCTCTTATATCAAAACCGAAACACTTAGCCCTTTCCTTTCAAAATATTACTTTTATTTTAATCCGTTCTCGAGTTTCTTGGTTACCGATTCTTCTTAATTTTTAATTTAATCCCTTGACCATCAAATTTCACTAAATTTATACTTTATTTTCAACGACATTCCAGTCCAAAATTCACCAAAACACCCCAGTTGGCCGTTCATATATAGCCGAACCAACAAATCACAATCAACAACAATAATTCAACCAAATTAACTCATTAAAACCCAAATAATAATCAACTAAATCAACATTTACTTATCAAGTTCACATTTAATTATTATAAAGTTACCAGACCCTACTTCCATACGAAACAAAAACAACAAAAGCTCTAGAGAAACTTTCTGACCGAGTAGCTGAAGAAGAAAACGTCAGAAATCACTTGTACCTCCTAGAATTCCAATTTTCCGAACTTAAAAGGAAGGGGAGCTATATCACTGGTGTACAGAATTGTGATCACAATTTTCACAACTCTGCACAACTAACCCAGCAAGTGCACTGGGTCATCCAAGTAATACCTTACGTGAGTAAGGGTCGATCCCACGGAGATTGACGGCTTGAAGCAAGCTATGGTCATCTTGTAAATCTCAGTCAGGTAGATTCAAATGGTTATGAGGATTTGATAATTAAAAGATAAATAAAATGGAAAATAACATAGAGATGCTTATGTAATTTATTGGTGGAAATTTCATATAAGCTTTTGGAGATGCTTTGTTGCTTCTGAACCTCTGCTTTTCTATTGTCTTCATCTAATCATGCGTCCTCCCTTCATGGCAAGATGTATGATCCTCTCAGTGAAAATGGTCCGGATACGGTTTCTGTATGGCTAATCAACTGTCAAATTTCTCGTCTCGGATGAAAAATACCAGGCACAGCTACCGCATGGCTAATCATCTGTCGGTTCTCACTTGTGTCGGAATAGGATCCCTTGATCCTTTTGCACACTGTCACTGCGCCCAACAGTCATGAGTTTGAAGCTCATCACAGTCATCCCGTCCTAGATCCTACTCGGAATACCACAGACAAGGTTTAGACATTCTGGATCTCAGGAATGCTGCCAATTGTTTCTAGCCTATACCACGAAGGTTCTAATCTCAAATTCAGATGCTCTATTGTCAGGAGAGATTATGCGAATCACAGATCAGAGACCCAAGAGAATATACTCCAGCTGTCGTCCAATGACTACGTTGAACATCATGTAGACCGCTTGTGGTTGTCAAGCACACGGATCTTGGCTAAGCGAGTAATGAAGATAATGGGTGATTGTCGCGGGTCTCCTCTTCGTTCTGACTTAACTGAATTAAATACAAGAGTATATCTTGGAGAATAAGTAGGCGTGAATTGAAAAAAAACAATAGTACTTGCATTAATTTATGAAGAATAGCAGAGGTCCTCATTTTAATCTATGGGGTGTAGAAACTCCACCGTAGAAAATACATAAGAGAAGAAGGTATAGGCAAGGCCGAATGGCTAGCCTCCCCTAAACGTGCAAAATGATCTAAAGTGATCAAAAAGCTTCCCAAAAGTCTCAAATATAATAGTCAAAAGTGCTATTTATACTAAACTAGTAACCTAGGTTTACAGAAAATGAGTAGATAGTGCTTAAATCCACTTCCGGGGGCCCATTTGGTGTGTGCTTAGGCTGAGCTTTGAAGCTTTAACATGCACAGGCCATCCTTAGAGTTAAACGCTAGCTTGGGTGCCAGTTTGGGCGTTTAACTCCAGCTTTGGTGCCAGTTTCGGCGTTTTACGCTAGAAAAGGGTCTCTGGTGGGCATTTGGTTGCCAGTTTGGGCCATCAAATCTTGGGAAAAGTATGGACTATTATACATTTCTGGAAAGCCCAAGATGTCTACTTTCCAACATAATTAAGAGCGCGCCAATTGGGCTTCTGTAGCTCCAGAAGATCCACTTCGAGTGCAGGAGGGTCAAAAATCCAACAGCATCTACAGTCCTTTCTAAGTCTCTCAATAAGATTTTTGCTCAGGTCCCTCAATTTCAGTCATAAAATACCTGAAATCACAGAAAAGCACACGAACTCGTAGTAAAATCCAGAAATGTGATTTTTGCATAAAAACTAATAAAAATATACTAAAAAGTAACTAAAACATACTAAAAACTACTTAAAAATGATGTCAAAAAATATATAAATTATTCGCTCATCAGTCAGTGTCAATTTCCACCGAACAAAAATGACACCAATACATAAAAAAAAAAGATACGAATACTTTTATTGAATTAGATTTTCGATTGAAGTTATGGATTGCGAGAAATCAAGGCCAAAAACTCGAAGATTTTCACGGTTTTCTTCAAGAAATACACTCGGTCTCTCTCTTTCCTTTTTTTCCCCAACTTTAGTTCGGTTAGGTAATGAGCAAGAGGATTGTTTGGTGATTTGTGGTATTAAATTAAGTTAGGTGTCAAATTATATATATATGCTTATAGGCATTACAAGCCACGTTACTAATTTCTTTCTTTTCTTTGCCTTAATGGCTTCTGATAAATCCCTTCCCCTTGTTCCCTTTTCACAATAATAATAATAATAATAATAATAATAATAATAATAATAATAATAATGTTTTTTATTTTTTTAAAAA
>NW_026263898.1:15662-17150 GCF_000817695.3 Arachis duranensis
GGGTCGTGTGACAACCATCTGACCTCTCACACGGACCGTGTGAAAGGCCACAAAATCCCCGAGTGTCCCGTCCAATGGAACTAACATCAAACACGAATTAAATTGATGAGACCCTAAATCAAACACGAATTAAATGGATGAAAGCCAAAAAATGGCTATGTAAAACTGTCCCATGATCCCCCATCAAACTCTGTTAACAATCGAACTGAAACTCCAAAATCGTCAATATCATAAGTATTGATATGATCATCTAATCAAATCTTAAATCTCAAAATTGATTTCAGTTAGGTAAAACAAGTAGCATAAAATAGCTTAGGGTTGGAGTCTACATGCCTCAAAGGCAATAACATAACCACTAGAGGAGTCGACTATCACACCCCGATGTCGTTGTGGCGTTGCATGTTCGTTGTAGCATTGAGGAGGATAAACAGTGTATGTAGCTTTACATTTCATAGAGAAGGAAAAAAAGGATATATTCTTCGAGGATAAATCAAACGGACGAAATTTAAGTTTTGGGGGAAAACGAGTTTTAGGAAAAACGAGTCGAGAGAAAGGTGAGAGAGATCAGATGTAAGCGCGTTAGAATGACAATGAGAGACATGAGATGTGAGCACGTCAAGAATGCAAAAAAAAACATCAACAATAATTTTATAAAATAACAATTATGATCAGCTACATATTTGTAGTTGTGAGATGCTAACTACTATTTAATTAGTGAAATAGGACAACTTTTTTTTTATAAGCCTTCAATTGAAGTCTGAAGGCAAATATATTGGGTGCAAGGGATAAAAAAAGGTTATTTTTGGGTATTTTTTATTGAATTAAACTTTGATGCCTAATGTATAAAATTTTTATATGTATATATTTAATTATTTAACATTATATCATAAAAATCAATTATATTTTATATTGAACACAAATAATTATTCAAATGAATGAAGGTGATTAAATAATTGTATGGAAATTTTTAAACTCAGCAAAATTAAACACATCTTTTATTAGTCAAATAGGTCTATATTTATATTTAACCTACAACCCCATATAAATCTTAGCACATAAGTATATGGTTGTTGAGATGTGAACTCACTTATTTCTCTTAAAATAGGATCTTCCCAAAATAGATCCGCATCAGCAAAGTTTGTTATTTATGTTCCTCGATTTTTGGGGCGCCTTATATTTCGCACTTCAAACTAACTGTTGAGCTCTTCACTTCATCCCTAATTGTTTTCATTGACTCAAATTACAATCAATGCATATATATAAATCACACTCTATTGAACCCTCAACGTTGTTGTCTAATTTTGCAAAGGTAATCTACCTATTAAGATACCATTCTTTCATATTTTAGTGTGGTCACTTGTTTTATGTCTTAGCTTATATCTTGTTGAAATTCTCCTTCCCTTATAAAGTTTCTGCTAAACTTATATTCTATTGAATTATACTTCTTATCCTGATTACTCGTATTATTATTATTGTTGTGATTTTAAG
>NW_026263899.1:0-1223 GCF_000817695.3 Arachis duranensis
AAAGTAGACATTCAGGGCTTTCCAACAATGTATAATAGTATGGGGTGGACAATACGTTTGAGCCTCCAGAACTGGCGTTTTTGTCAACGTTTGAGGCAAACTGTACCTCAAACGCTGCACACCAAAGCCAGCAACCATGCCCTCTTCAAATGATCATAACTTGAGTTATAGATATCCAATTTAAGTGATTTTAAGTGGGTTAGAAAGCTGACATTTAGAGCTTTCCAACCATATATGATAGTCTATATTGGGCATAAAATTGGCAACATGACAAGAGGACAAACTTGGCGCCATAAATGTGCATAAGGGAAGCCAACGTTGGAGCAAAAGTTAGACCCCTAACTTTGGCACCAACGTTGGCATCAGTAAAATTTTGCTAGCTGATATGAAAAGTTAGCCTCAAAGTTAGACCCCTAACTTTGACTCAAACTTTTACTCCAACTTTTACTCAAGCTTTCATGATTTCAAACCCGGTTCACTTCGGTTCCTCTCCAAACTCCAAGAGCAATCAACCAAGGCCTCTCTCAACCCAATTCCATCAAGAGAAAGGGCCCATGATCATCACTCACAGGCACAAGAAATAGATAAAATAGGAATTTCATTTAATTGTAATTTGTTTTTAATTTCATTTTCATTTCCATTTTGTAAAGCCTATATAAGGCATCATTTTCACATTTGTGAGGAGGCTGGCTCCACTAGGGAGCATTAGGAGTAGTAGTAGAGAGCTCTCTCTTAGTTTTTCTTCCTGTTTTAAATCTTGGATTGAGGGAGAAGGAATTCTGTTTCCCTCTCGGTCTAAGATTTCTCTTGTTCTTGTTCTGCAATTTTAATTTCTCCTCTACTACAAGTTCCTTTGCTGCAAGTTTACATTGAGCTTGATTTCGATCTTTGGTTCTCATTGCTTTCTGTTCTCACTGAATTCAATTTACTTTCAAGCAATTTAATTCTTCTGCAAGTGCTCTGTATTTTACATTTCTGTTCATGATCTGATTTACTTTCCTGCAAGTTTAATTTTCTCTAAGTTTTGATCTATTGCTTTATTTAATTTTCAGCACCCACTCCCCTTTACATTCACTGCAATTTACATTTCTTGTCATTTAAGCTTCTGTCCATTTAAGTTTCTGTCCAATTTAGCTTCTGCACCTTTAATTCTTGCAATTTACTTTTTGTCGGTCACTCTTCACACAATTCACCAATGTTAGCTTGACTAAACTAATCACCCA
>NW_026263899.1:1337-2885 GCF_000817695.3 Arachis duranensis
ATTAAGTGAGGTGGTGGTCTAGATCAAGCATTTTCTTTATTTTTGTTCCCTGTTTTAGATTGAAACCAAGGTGTTTGAGTTTATGCCTCACTAAGAAATTCTCATCTCTGATATGAGTAATTTCAATTTTCAATGGTGTTGTGTTTTCCAAAGTTCAAATGGAGTTCAACTCATCTTATGATCAAACAAATTTTAGGGGATATTACCCACCATCACCAATCTCTAATGGTGGCTGGGAATATCACCAAGAAAATATAAATTATAAGCACTCCAATCCATGGAGATTTACTTCAGAGACACAAGATGAGCAGGAGAATCATATGGGATACCAACCACCACTACAAAATAATTCATATTATTATCCTCATGGTAGATGGGGGTGTCGCCACAGAATGAAAGAGCATCCACCCTCACGTCCCAGTTTCTCATCTAAAAGTTCTTCATCACTTGATTATGCCTCAACACAAAGTTTCCTCCAAAATCCATACCAGTCATCCTATCAATCACACAACTCATTCCACACCCCTCAACACAACTTCACCACAACACATCCACGTCACCAAAATTACTCTCAACCTTCATCTCTTGAATTAGCAGTTGAGGAGTACCTTCAATGGTCCAAAGAACCCTTAGAATGCCAACGCGAAGCCATTGAAATACACAGAAAAGTCGTGGCAAGCTTCACACAACCCCAATCTTGGGAAGAAACCATCCTCAAGGAGATGAATGGACCCTTAGAGCAAATAAAGAGGAACTTAGAACCGTCAAACAGTAAGGATGAAGACAAATTTGTGGGTGAGGAAGTGGAAAAGCAAGATGAGGAAGCCACTGCATCAAGTGAACTTTCAATGAAGAATGAGGTGGTTGAACCTGAAACTGCACTTGAGATGACAAGAGAACATGAAGACTCACAGCTCTCACAAACTCCCCTGGACCAAAATGCCTTAACACTTGAATCCATGATTGAAAGGTATGATGAAGAGATGAAGAAATGTTGGGAAGATAAACAAACCTCCCCCATGATAGAGCTATTAAAACAAATGTTGGGTGCAAGGGAGGAAGTGGAAGAGCAAGAAAGTGAGGAAGTCAGTCCAGAAAATTTACACTCAAGTGAGGAAGAGTTCATGGAACCACCGATTCAAAATTTTATTTTTTTAAAATTTTAAGTTTTTTCAAAATATTTTTTATTTTTTATTCACCGGATAATCCTACAGCCAAACAGTTAACTTTTTTTTGCTGCACTTGTTCACAAATTATGAATAAATTAATTTAAAAAATATGAAATTATAAATTTTTATTTTTTGGATATTTTTAGAATTTTTTAATTTTTTACAATTAGAAAAAAAAATTTAGTTTAAAATTAAAAAAATAATAAATTTATAGATTTGTTGTTTACTAGATATTGCTGGTCTTTATTTTATTTTTATTATTTGATTAAAAAAGATTTGATGTGCAAAAAACGATTCGACACAAAACTCACCGGCAAGTGTACCGGGTCGCATCAAGTAATAATAACTCACATGAGTGAGGTCGATCCCACAGGGATTG
>NW_026263899.1:6852-7665 GCF_000817695.3 Arachis duranensis
AAAATAAACAAGATCCAAGGTGAGATTGAAACAGAATTTCTTCAATTCTTCAACCCAAGATCCAAGACAAGTGTAATTGAAATTGAAAGCAATTAAACTAAGAAATTCAAGATCACTCAAGCTCCCAAACCGAAAAGAAAGCTTTCTAAAAACTAAAAAGGGAAGCTCCCCGAATAACTTGAATTCTATCCTATTTATACACTTTCTTCAAATGATCTTCAAGCCTTGAGTTGGGCCTTTGCTCTTGGTGAAATTGGGTTGAAAGAGGCCTTGGTTGATTGCTCTTGGAGTTTGGAGAGGAACCAAAGTGAACCAATTGAACCGGATTGAATTTTTGTAAAGTTGGAGTAAAAGTTTGAGTCAAAGTTAGGGGTCTAACTTTGAGGCTAACTTTTCATATCAGAAAACCCAATTTACTGATGCCAACGTTGGTGCCAAAGTTAGGGGTCTAACTTGAGCGCCAATGTTGGCCCTTCCTTATGCACAAATGGCGCCAATGTTAGCCTCCAAGTTAGGGGGCTAACGTTGGCGCAAACGTTGGCTAGCCTGGGAGAAATTTTCATGCCAACGTTAGCCTCCAAGTTAGGGGACTAACGTTGGCGCAAACGTTGGCTAGCCCTGGAACAAATTTTTCATGCCAACGTTAGCCTCCAAGTTAGGGGACTAACGTTGGCGCAAACGTTGGCTAGCCCTGGAACAAATTTTTCATGCCAACGTTAGCCTCCAAGTTAGGGGACTAACGTTGGCGCAAACGTTGGCTAGCCCTGGAGCAAATTTTCATGCCAACGTTAGCCTCCAAGTTAGGGGGCTAAC
>NW_026263899.1:9822-11248 GCF_000817695.3 Arachis duranensis
CTCATCTTCTTCCATTGGTTCTTCTCTTTGCCTTCTTCCATGTGGTCTTCGGCCTTGATGTGCCTCGGGAGTCATTGTCATTCTTTCAATGGTTATGGGCATGCCTTGGCTTAACCATATTGGATTCTCATCTTCCATTGGCACTTTAGCCTTTACACACAACCTCCAAATGGTACTTGGGTAGTATAACCAAGACCCGGCCGAATTCTTCTCAGCAATCCGTTGGATATCTTTTGCAAGGATTTCATGAACTTTGATCTCTCCTCCCACCATGATGCAATGCAACATCACAGCTCTCTCCCTGTTAACTTCTGAGGTGTTTACTGTGCCCAGAATTGATCTTTTCATCAGCTCATACCATCCCTTTGCTTCCGGGGTGAGATTACATCTCTTCAAATACTTATATTTGTTTCTGTCATCTCCTTCCCGCTCAGAGTTCTCCAGACAAATATCCCTAGCAATCTCATCATAATCCTGATCTTGATTCAATCTTTGTTGGTATCCTGGTTCACTAAAGCGGACTAACCTTAGCCCCAAGACTTTCTTGATTGCATCCGAGCTAAAGTCTACTTCCACTCCCCGCACATAGCTCTTGTATGTTGGGGGCTCACGCATGTCAAGCCTTGGGACATTTGCATAAAACTCTCTTATAATATTGGCATTGATTCGGGTGGCTGGTGATGCAAGTTCTTCCCACCTCCTCTTTTGAATTTTGTTCTTCATTTCTTGGCATTCATCATCCGGCAATAAGAATGGAATTTCTGGATAGATCTTTTTGTCATTCATCCACTCCATTTGAAATTGATGGTATGAAGATCTGAATCTCCATTGGTCATATTCAGGGGTGCTCTCATCCACCATAGGCTCTTTTCCTTTTCTTCGTTTGGTTTTTGAAGAAGAGGCCATGAGCTTTCAGTTGGTGGAGTTTTGTACGGTTAGAGGGGGTGTGAAGAGTGTTGGAGAGTTTGATGTGAGTTTGGAACAAAAAGAGGTGAGACCGAACTGGTTGGGGCAAGAATTGATGAAGGGAGGTTTAGATTGTTGGAAAGAAGTGTTGTACCGAGCTTATGATGAAGGATGAAAGAATTGAGGTTTCAAAGCCACAAGGATTCGGTTATGTGCATGGCTTAAAGGTGGTGAGCTTTTTAAATGAGCAATGAAGGGCTATGATGCAATTGGACTTATGGGATTCAAAGGTATGCATGTAAGGATGAATGAAGACAAAATTTGCTCCTTGCCTTGCCTTTGCCGTGACCATCTCTGAGGATTGGCAGATTTCTTTTTTGAAGCATGTGAAGGAATTTTGTCCTCATGCTGTACTTTCCTTTGTCTTGTCCTTTTCATTGAAGATTCTTTGACCTCCTAGTCATCACAACAATACAACATGCATTAGTCTTATCCAACCGTAGCAAGGGTTGTTCTTTTT
>NW_026263899.1:11630-15040 GCF_000817695.3 Arachis duranensis
TTCATGCTCAAATGATCATAACTTATTGAATTTAAAATGACATGAATCTTAAATCATGGGTTGCCTCCCATGGAGCGCTCTTTTATTGTCATTAGCTTGACATTGAGGCTCTCTTTTATGGTGGTTGGTGCTTGTAGGGCCTCAATTTGTCTCCCCTGACTGTGATCCTCTTCTTTGTTTTCTGGTGTTCAATCTCAGCATGCTCTAATGAGAGTATGTTGCTGACAGTGTAGTAGTCCTCAGTCTGTTGATTTGCACCCAGCTGTTGATATATCAGTTGCACTTTGTCACCTTTGGACAGCCCCTCTGTTGGGATCTTCCTGTTCTTCCAACCCCTTTTCATCTTGTTTCTGCATTTCATCTTTCCTTTTGTTGATCTTTCTTTTCTGGCCTTGGGTTTCACTTGGGGACTTTTCTTCTCAGTGGCTAATACTCCAATGTCTTCTTGGGCTCCTTCATCAATCTGTACAATTCTTATCTTTGGGATGTGGCCTTGACTCTTCTTGTCATCTTCCTTCAACTGTGATTCTCCCTTGTCAATTTTTAGATAGTCTTTCTTCTCCTTGCTACATTGTGCCTCTGGTAATACCTTCAGAGTGACACTCTGATCATGCATCCTGAGGGTTAATTCCCCTTCCTCTATGTCTATGATAGCTCTAGCAGTAGCCAAGAATGGCCTTCCCAATATAACAGAGTCACCATCATCCTCGTTTGAATCCAGAACCACAAAATCAGCAGGGTATATAAAACTGTCCACCTTGACCAAAAGATTTTCAATTACACCCCTGGGGTATACCATTGACTTATCTACCAGCTCCAGAGACATTTGTACTGGTTTGACTTCCTCTATATGCAGCTTCTTCACCAGGGATGACGGTATCAAGTTAATACTTGCTCCGAGATCACACATTGCTTTAGTGATGGTCACTTCCCCAATGGTGCAAGGTAACAAGAAACTCCCTGGGTCCTCAAGCTTGGGAGGCAGCCCTTTTTGAATCAAGACTCTGCATTCCTCAGTGAGTAATACGATTTCCTTCTCATCCCAACTTCTTTTCTTATTGATAAGCTCCTTCAAAAACTTGGCATACAAAGGCATTTGCTCAAGTGCTTCAGCCAAGGGGATATTGATTTCCAGCTTCTTGAAGGTCTCAAGGAATTTGTGGAAATGCTGGTCCTTAACTTCCTTGTTGAACCTCTGGGGATAAGGCAGTAGAGTTGTGCTGCTTTTCCCTACTTGCTGTTGACTTTGGTGGTTGCTCTTCTCTTTAAGTTTTTCAGTGCTTTTGTTTGTCATCAACTCTTGATCCAGTGCTTCATCTGCTTTTATTTGCTTTTTGTCCTCTGTTGGTTCTTTGATGCTCTCTGCTTGCTTCTTTGTAGTGTCACTGTTGCTTATCAATGTTCTCCCACTCCTTAATTGTATTGCCTTGCATTCCTCCTTAGGATTTGGGATTGTGTCACTGGGCAGTGAGCTTGAAGGTCTCTCAGTAGAAATTTGCTTGGAGATTTGCCCAATCTGCCTCTCTAGGCTCTTCATGGAAGCTTCATGGTTTTTGGTTGTCATTTCCTGGTGTTTCAACATTTTGTCTATCAAGGTCTCCAAGTTAGTGAGTCTTTGGGATTCAGGTGGTGCTTGTGGTGGGTTGTGAGATGTGAGTGGTGGATGGTAGGCATTTTGGTTGGTGGGTTGGTTATTGGATTGGTACTGGTTGAGGTTGGGGTGGTTGTTTTGAGGTTTTCTGTAAGTGTTTTGGTTAGTTTGCTGCTGGTTATAGTTTTGATGGCTGATGGTTGGCTAGTGTTGACTGCTGCAACTTGGAGGCTGTCAATCCTCTTTGTCATTTGCTCAAATTGTTGTTGAATTTGCTGCTGCATTAATTTGTTTTGAGCCAGGATTGAATCCACTCCTTCTAGCTCCATTACTCCTCTTCTTTGTGATGGTTGGCGGCTTCTTTGATGAGCAAAGAAATACTGGTTGTTGGCCACCATATCAATAAGTTCTTGAGCCTCCTCTGCAGTTTTCATGAGTTGCAAGGAACCTCCAGCTGAGTGATCCAAGGATTCCTGAGACTTTAGTGTTAAGCCTTCATAGAAGTTTTGCAGCTTCTCCCATTCATTAAACATGTTGGAAGGGCATTTTCTGACTAGAGCTTTGTACCTCTCCCATGCGCATTTTCTGACTAGAGCCTTGTACCTCTCCCATGCCTCATAGATGGGTTCAGTCTCCATTTGTGTGAATGTTTGTACCTCGGCCTTCAACCTTATAACCCTCTGTGGTGGATAAAACTTGGCAAGGAACTTGGTTACCAAATCATCCCAGTTGTTGATGCTGTCTCTTGGAAATGATTCCAACCATTAAGTGGCCTTGTCCCTGAGAGAGAATGGAAATAGCATCAGTTTGTAACTGTCAGGAGGCACACCATTAGTTTTGACAGTGTTGCATATCCTCAAGAAGGTGGATAAGTGTTGATGTGGGTCTTCAAGTGATCCTCCACCAAAAGAGCAATTGTTCTGAACCAAAGTGATGAGTTGTGGCTTAAGTTCAAAGTTGTTTGCATTGACATTTAGAGCCAAGATGCTGCTTCCACAATGTCTAGGATTTGCAAAGGTATAGGAAGCTAAAACTCTCCTCTGGGGTGGGTTGTCATTGTTGTTGTCTACTCCACCAGGTGGATTAGTTGAATGTTCCTCCATCTCTTGAAATTCTTCGTCTGATTCCTCTTCTCCAACAATGTTTTTCCCTCTTTCAGCTCTCCTTAACCTCCTGAGAGTTCTTTCATCTTGTTCATGAAAATTCAGTGTGTTTCTTCTTGTACCTGACATACAAGCATAACATGAGAAGTGCACAAACCAGTGATGCTTCAATTTACTGCTAAATTGAAGTTTTTGTTAGTTTAAGCAATACTTCAATCTACTGCTGAATTGAAGTTTTAGTTAGTTTAAGCAAAAAATCAAACAGTTAGTGGGTTAATCAAAAATAAAGACAAAGTGCTTGATCTAAACTACCACCACACTTAATCATTGTCAATCTAATCAATCCCCGGCAACGGCGCCAAAAACTTGATGGGATATTTTGGTGGAGACAAGAATCTCTCCCAAAACAACACCAATCTAACCGGCAAGTGCACCGGGTCGCATCAAGTAATAAAAACTCACGGGAGTGAGGTCGATCCCACAGGGATTGAAGGATTGAGCAATTTTAGTTTAGTGGTTGATTTAGTCAAGCGAATCAAATATTGGTTGAGTGGTTTAGTTTTAACAGAAGCTAAATTGCTTGGAATGTAAAGGGAGAGGGGAGAATTGCAGTAAATTAAAGGACAGGAAAGTAAAATAGACTGAATCTTAAAGGACAAGAAATTAAATGACTGAAACTTAAAGTGCAAGAAATGTAAATTGCAGTAACTTAAATG
>NW_026263899.1:15174-17126 GCF_000817695.3 Arachis duranensis
GATGAGATATTTTGGTGGAAAAATGAATTTCTCCCAAAACACACAGATCTAACCGGCAAGTGCACCGGGTCGCATCAAGTAATAATAACTCACGGGAGTGAGGTCGATCCCACAGGGATTGATGGATCAAGCAATTTTAGTGGGTGATTAGTTTAGTCAAGCTAACATTTATGTGAATTGTGTGAAATTGTAACCAACATAAAGTAGAGGACAATAAATTTAAAGTTGCAGAAAGTAAATTGGCAAATAGCTTAAAGAGCAGGAAATGTAAATTGCAAGAATCTTAAATTGCAAGAATTATAAATTGCATGAAATTGTAAAGGGAATTGGGACTTGGATTTGCAGAATTTAAACAAGGAAAAATAAATTGCAACAATTAGAAGATTGGAATATGACTTGATTGAATCGGATCAAAAAAACAGAAACGTAAATAAACATGAAATGCATTAAACAGAGAATGAAAAATTGGAATTCAGATCTCAGGACCCAAGAGACTAGATAACCAAGTCTAGATCTCAATGCCTTCCTAGATCCAACAAGAGCAATTGCAAAGAAATTAGAGAAATGTAAAGTGCAGAAGGAGTAGATGAAGAAGCAATTAACCGAAATTGAAATTCAAGTGTGCAGTAAATAAAGCAGAGAGATCTTAGGATGAGATTGAAACAGAATTCCTTCAATTCTCCAACCCAAGATTCAAAAACAAAGAAAAGAAAATTAAAGAGAGAGCTCTCTACTACTACTCCTAATGCTCCCTAGTGGAGCCAGCCTCCTCCCAAATATGAAACAGATGCCTATTTATAAGCATCTCTTCAAAAATGAAAATGAAATTCAAAACAAATTACAATTAAAATGAAATTTCTATTCTAACTATCTTGTGCCTCTGAGTGGTGTCAATTGGGCCCTTGCTCTTGATGGAATTTGGTTGATAAAGGCCTTGGTTGATTGCTCTTGGAGTTTGAAGAGGAACCGAATTGAACCGGGTTGAGTTTGCAAAAGTTGGACCAAAAGTTTGAGCCAAAGTTAGGGGTCTAACTTTGGCCCCAACTTTTCATAGCAGCTAGCATCATTTTGCTGCTACTCACGTTGGTGCCAACGTTAGGGGTCTAACTTTGACCCTAACGTTGGCCTTGCCTTGTGTGCTTGTGGCACCAACTTTGTCCTCTTGTCATGTTGCCAATTTTATGCCCAATATAGACTATCATATATGGTTGGAAAGCTCTGAATGTCAGCTCTTCCTTGCCAAAATGTAGCCAATGTTTGACCTCACGTTTGAGGCAAACTTTGGCTCAAACGTTGCTGTGCCCAGGGGTGATCTTCTTAGCTTTTATGGCGCCAACGTTTGACCTCACGTTTGAGGCAAACGTTAGCGCAAACGTTGGGAACATTGCCAGTTTCGGAAGCTTGAACGTGCTTTCCACCCCACACTATTATACATTGTTGGAAAGCCCTGAATGTCTTCTTTCATTTGCCGTTGGAAGAGCATCAATTGGAGCTCTACAGCTCGAGTTATACTCCATTGAAGGTGCAGAGGTCAAGTGGCCTCACTGCAGGTTGCCCACATGTTCATTTATGCACATTGCGGGGCAGTTTTCTCCCTCAATTTTAGTATCCACCATGCAGTGCCATATATGCTTGGAAAGCTCTTGATTCCTACTTTCCAATGCTTCTTGAATCACCTCATTTGGAGCTCTGTAGCTCAAGTTATTCTTGTTGGAAGTATACCCCTTCAAGCTGTTGTGGTGTGTGGCGCCAACGTTAGCCCAAAAGTTAGGGGGCTAACGTTGGCGCAAACGTGAGTAGCCCCTGGGAGTGTTTTTCAGCTTCCAACGTTAGCCTCCAAGTTAGGGGGCTAACTTCAAGGCTAACTTTTTACCCAAAACTTTTTGTCCTCTCTTCCTCCTTGTTTTGAGCCACGCTTTTCTTCCTTTGGGCCACGCTTTTCTTCCTTGATT
>NW_026263900.1:0-332 GCF_000817695.3 Arachis duranensis
GCGTTTGAACGCCAGAACTGGGTAGGGAATGGGCGTTTAACGCCAGCTTTCCCTCCTTTTCTGGCGTTTGAACGCCAATAGAATTCCTCTCTGGGCTCTTACTGTCCTCAGAGGGATTTTGGATAGTGGTTTGGTTATCCTCTGTCAATTGTTCCTTATTTGGATTTCTGCTACTTTGAGCAGTGTTATTCAATGTCTTCCCACTCCTCAGTTGAACCGCTTGACATTCTTCTGTTATCTGTTTAGATATCTGCTGTTTTGCTTAATTCAACTGCAGTTCTATGTTCTTGTTAGCAACTTTAGTTTCATGGAGCATCTCTTTAAATTCTGCT
>NW_026263900.1:2350-7928 GCF_000817695.3 Arachis duranensis
AACGCCAGCTTTTGTGCCAGTTCCGGCGTTAAACACCAGAATTCTTGAGCTGACTTGGAACGCCTGTTTGGGCCATCAAATCTCGGGCAAAGCATGGACTATTATACATTTCTGGAAAGCCCAGGATGTCTACTTTCCAACGCCGTTGAGAGCGCGCCAATTGGGCTTTTGTAGCTCCAGAAAATCCACTTCGAGTGCAGGGAGGTCAGAATCCAACAGCATCTGCAGTCCTTTTCAGTCCCTGAATCAGATTTTTGCTCAGGGCCCTCAATTTCAGCCAGAAAATACCTGAAATCACAGAAAAACACACAAACTCATAGTAAAGTCCAGAAAAGTGAATTTTAACTAAAAACTAATAAAAATATACTAAAAACTAACTAGATCATACTAAAAACATACTAAAAACAATGCCAAAAAGCGTATAAATTATCCGCTCATCAATGCCCTACATACAGCTTGCCATGGAAAGGAGTAAGAAGGATTGGATGAAGGTAGTAGAAAAGCAGAGATTCAGTAGGAACACAGCATTTTCATACGCCTATCTGAAATTCCCATCAATGATTTACATAAGTATTTCTATCTTTATTTTCAGTTTATTTATTATTAATATTCGAAAACTCTCTCACCATTTATTATCTGCCTGAATGAGATCTACAAGATAACCATAGCTTGCTTTATACCAACAATCTCTGTGGGATCGACCCTTACTCACGTAAGGTTTATTACTTGGATGACCAGTACACTTGCTGCTTAGTTGAGCGAAGTTGTGAAATTATGTTTAGACCATGGTATTGAGCACCAAGTTTTTGGGGCCATTACCTGGGAATCAATTTCGAACAACAATTTGAGTATGAATCACAATTTCGTCCACCAGACGCCTCCTCCGGTTACAAGTACCTCTCATTTATGGACGCTTATTCAGGATACAATCAAATCCCAATGTATCCGCCTGATAAAAAAAACTTCATTTTTAACACCCAAAGCAAACTACTGTTACATCGTCATGCCCTTCAGACTCAAAAATGCAGGAGCTACCTACCAAAAGTTAATGAACAAAGTCTTTGCAGAACACATCAGAAAACTAATGGAGGTATATATATACGACATGTTAGTAAAAATCCAAAGCGAGGAGTCGCTACTGTCTGACCTTGCCCAAGTATTCAATACCATAAGAAAGCATGGCATGTGACTTAATCCTGCAAAGTGCACCTTCGCAGTAGAGGCTGGCAAGTTCTTGGGTTTTATGCTCACACAAAGAGGAATCGTGGCAAACCTAGATAAATGCCAAGCTGTACTCAACATGAAGAGTCCGACATGTGTTAAAGAGGTACAACAACTCAATGGAAGATTGGCAGCCTTGTCCAGATTCCTAGCTGGATCAGTAATAAGATCCCTCCCCTTCTACGCCACCCTACGGAATGGAAAGAGGTTTGAATGGACGGCGGAGTGCGATCAAGCCTTCTAGGATTTCAAAAGATTCCTAGGACAACCACCTATTCTAACCCGGCCACGGGAAGGAGAACCGCTTGTATTGTACTTCGCAGTAGGAAATCGGGCAGTAGCTTTGGCACTGATCCGAGAAGATGACAGTGGACAAAACCTATATACTTTATCAGCAAAGCACTACAAGGGTCCGAACTGAACTATCAAAAAATAGAAAAATTTGTCTATACTCTCATACTAACATCTCGACAACTTCGCCCATATTTCCAAGCCCACACCATCAGGGTTCGGAACAACCAGCCCATAAAAGGTATTTTATAGAAAACAGATTTAGCAAGAAGAATCTTGCAATGGGTAGTCGAGTTGTCCGAATTCGACCTTCAGTATGAAACTCAGACAGCCATCAAATCACAGTATCTGGCCGACTTCATTGCAGAGTTTACGGACACCCCAGAAATCTCTACAAAATGGAATCTCTACGTAGACGGTTCCTCAAACAAAACCGAAAGGTGGCGCAGTCATGATAATAGAGAGCGATCAGGGAACACAAATCGAACTTTCACTCAAATTCGGGTTCCCTGCTTCAAATAACCATGCTGAATATGAGGCACTACTAGCTGGTTTGAAGCTGGCTAAGGAGGTTGGAGCTCAAAAGCTTATCATCTTCAAAGACTCACAGGTAGTCACCTCACAAATAACAGGGAACTACCAAGCTAAAGATCCCACCATGAAAAAGTACTTGGACAAAAACAGGGAACAGCTCGGACAAATCGGAGAATATAAGGTCCGCCACATACCTCGGGACCAGAATGCTCAAGCTGATGCACTCTCAAAACTAGTCAGCACCAAACCTGGGGACAACAATAGAAGCCTCATCCAGGAAATGTTGCAAAACCCATCAATCTCGGAAGAAGAAAATGTCCTACCCATAACAAGTCTGGATCAAGGATGGATGACTCCCATAATTAACTACCTCAAAATAGAAACACTCCCTACAGATAAGAAGGAGGCAAAGAGGTTAAAACGGGAGGCACAATACTACACCATCATAAACAATACTCTATACAAGAGAGGGATTTCAACACCACTGTTAAAATGTGTGCCTACTTCCAACACAAAGGAAGTTTTAAAAGAGGTACACAGTTGCATCTGTGGTAACCACCTCGGAGCACAGGCTCTTACCAAAAAAGTACTCCGGGCCGGATTCTATTGGCCGACTCTACAAAAAAGAAGCAACCGAATTTGTAAAGACATGTCCACCATATCAGAAACATGCCAACTTTCACATCACCCCACCAGAAGAACTTATCAGCGTAACCTCACCCTGGCCATTCGCAAAATGGGGACTCGACCTTTTCGGTCCCTTTCCTCAAGGATCCGGACAAGTCAATTTTCTCATCATGGGGGTAGACTATTTTACAAAATGGATTGAGGCAGAACCCCTAGCTAATGCCATTGCTCAAAGAGGTCGAAAATTCCTATATAGAAACATCATCACAAGGTTCAGGGTTTCATACTCCATCACCACATATAATGGCACTCAATTTACAGATACAGGCTTCAGAAAATTGGTAGCCGATCTGAACATAAAATACCAATTCACATCCGTAGAACACCCCCAGGCCAACGAACAAGCAGAAGCTGCTAACAAAGTCATATTAGCTGGGTTAAAACGGAGATTATAGGATGCAAAGGGAGCCTGGGCTGAAGAGCTCCCGCAAGTCCTATGGGCATATCGAACAACTCCATACTCCACCATAAAGGAATCACCTTTCCGATTAGCTTACGGAATGGAGGCAATGATCCCAGTGGAGGTCGAAGAAGGATCACCCAGAGTGATCCACTACAGTGAAGAGGCCAACTCCCAACTTCAGAGGGAAGAACTCGACCTACTCCCAGAAATTCGAGAAAGAGCTCGGATCAGGGAAGAGGCAGTAAAACGTTGAATGGCTTCAAGATACAATCAAAAGGTAGTGCCGCGAGGTTTTACCGAAAACGACCTCGTCCTAATCCAAAATGACATCGAAACAACTCGACCCGGAGAAGGAAAGCTGGCAGCAAACTGGAAGGGACCCTACCGAGTCATAGAAATACTCGGAAGAGGCTACTACAAAAGGATCTTAGGATGAGGTGCACTCTTTTTCCTTAAAAAGGTTTTTTAACAAGGTACCAAGCCAAGATCCATGAAATACCTAACTTAGAGGGGTAGAACTCCCACATGTATATATTTGCATATTTTCTTTTCAAATAAAGTTTTTTCAGATTTTCTACAAATCCTTTATCAAGACACATTAATCTAAAAACGCAAAATTTTATCGCCCGATTATAAAGCTACAGATCGGCAAAAGTGAAAACTAAAATTCACTGCCCGATCATGATAAAGACCAAGAAAGATGAAAACCAAATTCATCAAAGGTCGATCAAGCAAGGATCAAACCCAATTTCCACAAAATCGACAAAGATGAAAAGCGGCAAAATAGATTAAATGCAAGAAGTTATCGAAAGTGACCCATAGGAAAGGACCTGACGAGGTCTTAATAAAAATGGGTTGCTAAAAAATAACTTAAAAGATGGACCGACATGAAGAAGTCGGACCAGTCGACCACAAATAACTAAAGTTATAAAAAGTAAATCCCTGGAAAGAGGTCTGGCCAGCCCTAAAAAAAGAGGATTACTAGAAATAACTTAGAAGGGACCGACATGATGAAGTCGGCCCAAACCAAAAAAGTTATAAAAAGTAATCCATAAAAGAGACCTGACCCAGGTCCAAAGAAAATAGATTACTAGAAATAACTTAGAAGGGACCGACATGATGAAGTCGGCCAAAACCGAAAAAAGTTATAAAATGTAATCCATAAAAGAGACCTGACCCAGGTCCAAAGAAAACGAATTACTAAAAATAACTTAAAAGGGACCGACATGATGAAGTCGGCCCAAACCAAGAAAGTTATAAAAAGTAATCCATAAAGGAGACCTGACCCAGGTCCAAAGAAAATGGATTACTAGAAATAACTTAGAAGGGACCGACATGATAAAATCGGCCTCCCATAAAAAAGTTATAAAAATAATCTATAAAAGAGATCTGACAAAGATCCAAAATAGATTACTAGAAATAACTTAGAAGGGACCGACATGATGAAGACGGCCTCCCACAAACTACAATAAGTTATACAGTAATCCACATGAAAAGACCTGACAAAGGCCTAAACAAAAGGATTACCAGAGATAACTTCCAAAAGATTGAGACGAAGACAAAAGGCAATAAAAAGAGATCGGAACGCAAGGTTCCAACACCCTGAAGATGTCTGACAAATATTAAAGCAAAGTAATCGACAAACAGAAACAAAGTGGCTATAATAAACAAAGACCTAAGAGGCCACCTGAAGTCGATCCCAAAAGGCCTGCAAAGCTACCTTGATTTTTCAAAATAAAGTTGCTAAAAAAGCAACTAGAAAGTATCAAGAAGTCAGAACCATATAACTACAAAATAAAAAGAGTTTAAAGCCCACAAGTCGGGCTACACACAAAATACACCAAGAAACAATCATAGAGGATTCAAGGACTTCCCAGTTGTAGCATCCCAGGGTAAAGGAGGACGAGTCTGAAGAGGAACCGTATCAACTGTCCCATCATCCCGGTTCAAAATCTGGACATCTAGATCAGACTCAGGCTGAGCAACCTCAGCTGCCTCAGCTGCCTGAACTGAAGAGGGTGGGGGCAACGGAGGCTTTGGTAGCAGGAACAGGAAGAGGGTCGACTTCATCATCATCAGGGTCATCTGGGACTATCTTACCATCTTTTACGATGTTGTCCAAGCTGAAAAGAGTAAGGTCAAGATCGGGCGCAAGAACTCAAACTTGATCCCTTAGATTCTCATAAGCAGTATTTACACTGCCCACAAGATGACCCTGGAGCTCGGCATAATCAGCTTGGGCAGACTCCAACTCCTCCCTCAGACCCATCATCTCCCTGTAAGTTGTAACATAGCTATCTTTATGCTTTAAAGTCATATCTTCAGACAACTTGGTAGAAGCTGCCAAAGCAACAGCCCGAGTCTTCTCCCCCTGCAATTCTTTCTCCAACTTGGCCACTTTCACCTCGAGCTCCTCCTTCAAGCCCTTAATCCGATCAAATT
>NW_026263900.1:12999-17107 GCF_000817695.3 Arachis duranensis
CCAAATGTCCAACTTAAGGACTTTAACTAAAAGTGCAAGGTGGGAGACAACCCACCGTGGTATGATCGTCCCTTTTTCATTTTTATTTTTATTTGTTTTTTTCAAGTTTTTCATTGAACCTGGAATTACTCATAACATTCATATCATTTTGCATTCTGCATACTGCATATTAAAAAAAAAAGTCGCGCGACGCGACTGCATCAGCGATGCGTCTGCGTCGTAAGGAGAGGGGAGAAAATAAAAACGAATAGAGAGTCATGCGAGAGCGTGGCTGGAGGCGCGCCTTTACCTTAATTTGACCCCACGCGACCGCGTCATGTGGAACTTTGGCCTCCCACGCGACCGCGTCACCCACGCGACCGCGTCACCCACGCGGCCGCGTGCCATAAAAGTCGACGTCAAAAAGGTGCATGGCCAAAAGTTGTGCTGGAATTGGGCTGGACTCGTGCTAGAAGCCCAAGCCCTCCTACGCAAACGCGTCACCCACGCGGCCACGTCGTCTTTCAAAAATGGCCATCCACGCGATCGCGTCACCCACGCGACCGCGTCACCCAGATTTTTGGCAAAATGCAATTCAAACAGAGAGTTGTGCAAATGCGAAGCTGCACTCGAGCCACTAGCACAAATCAAGTGACGCGATCGCGTGACCCACGCGTCCGCATCACCTGATCTTATTGCGCACCACGCGGCTGCGTCACCCACGCGACCGCGTCACCAGCGTTGCACAGCTTAACCAAATATGCCAAAATATTTTATCTTTTCTTCCCTAATCCTAATTTTTCCCTCCCTCCTTTCTTACTCACTTCTTTCCCTTCTCATTCTTCTTATCTTTCCTTTTATTTATTTGCATATTTCATTCATTGCATTTTAATTTAGTGCATTTTTTCTTTTCTTTTCTAAATTTATCATTTTTCCTTTGGTGTTGATTTTCTTATTTAACTGTTGCATTTTTTCTGGTATAATTTTTAGTGACTTGTTTTACCATGTTGGGTGATGCTATTTTTCTATCAATATCAATCTTTTATGATACCTGTATTCCTTTTGCATTGACATGAACTTACATTGTCTTTCATTACTCACTCTCTTCCCCATTGTTGTACATTTTGTACCACTGGCATGCCATGGCTTTTATTGTTTTCTCACGTACATGTTGAAGCTTCCATGTAAATGAGACCCTTATCATTTGGCATTAACCCAACCATACCTCATTTATTTTCTTATCTTTATTTCTGGGTTACTTTTCTTCCCTATTTTCTTTCAGGATGGCCACCCGGAAGGGAAGCGGAAGACGTTTACATGGGTAGAGAAGACAAGTCCATCTGCACAATCTTTGGAGAAAAGCATCAGTTGGAATAACCCGCCCATATGCACATCTTAGCATGCACCGAGGACGGTGCAATCTTTAAGTGTGGGAAGGTCGATACTGATCTCCATGGGTTAGCTATTTTCTTCTTTTCAACACCATTGTTTTATTTTCTTTTTTTGTTCATTATTGCATTTGCATGTTTAATTGCATGTTTGTTTGATTTTATGCATTTAGCTACTGCTTGGTTAAAATAATAAGTTTCTTTTTAAGATCCTATTTTTGAAAATTTCACTAATTTAAATTGAGAACTTTTGTGTTAAATTTGTTTGAACTTGTATTTGGAACATGGTTTTTGAGCCAAAGAACACACAACCTGTGAGATTGTGAGCTTATTTACATGGTTACATTATTTAACCATAAATTTTTATTCTTGTGTGTTTTCTTCTCTGTAATTGTAATCTTTGCTTTGTTCCATTCTATATGTCCAATATTTAATATATTTACATGCTTGCATATGATTGAGGCCATTATTTGTTATTAGCTCACTTATCCCAAATAAGCCTACCTTTTACATCACCCTTGTTAGCCACTTTGAACTTTTTAACCCCCTTCTATTTCATAACCACATTACTAGCCTTAAGCAGAAAAACAAAATAAAAATCCCAAGTTGAATCCTTGGTAAGCTTAAGATAGATATTGTGTATAATTTTAAGTGTGGGGAAACTGTGGGAACATGGGTTAATAAGAGAATGTATCATGTTTCTAATTTATTTGAATATTGGGAATTTGGGAACCTACTCATGAAAGAAAAATTAAAATATAAAAAATAATAGAAATCCATGTGCATTGATAAGTTATGTTTGCTTTTATGATTCAAAAAAAAATTTATGAATAAGGGGACAAAATTACCCCAATAATAAGTTTAGTAAAGAAATCAATGCACATGGAAGTAAAATCAAAATAAAATTGGTACATGAGTATGTGATAAAAAGTGGGAAAATTATGGGAAGCTAGGTATAATTTTAAAATTTTTATAGAGTATGTATATGTTAGGTGACATCTTAGACTACTCAAGGATTCACTTTACTAGCTCACTTAGCCTTATATATATACCCTTACCTTTACCTCAGCCCCATTACAACCCTGAAAAGACCTCATGATGTTTGCATTGGTATGCTAAATATTTGTTGATTGATTAGATGAAGAGCAAAGTTTTAGAGAGCATGACTAGAGAAGAGTAGAGTGATTACCCTATACACTAGAGAGATTAGAGTGATATACACTACCAGTGAGGGTTCAATGCTTGATTCTATGTTTCCTGCTTTCATGAGCTATCTTCTTACAAGTTTACTTGTTTTCACTGTATAATTTGAACTAGTGAAATCTGATTTATGTTTGTCTTGGAGAACTTATTTATTTTTAACCAAGTAGGTAGAAATATTTTGCATTTAGTTGCATTCATAGGTTGCATCTCATACATTCTATCATTTCTCTTCATCTCTTTATAGTTTCTCTTGAGCTTAGCATGAGGACATGCTATTGTTTACGTGTGGGGAGGTTGATAAACCACTATTTTATGGTTTATCTTATGCTCAATTGAGTGGTTTTTATCAACTCTTTACTCACTTATTCATACAATCTGCATGTTTTACATTTTCCTTCCTGATTTTGTTCTATGATTGAAAACATACTTCTTTGATCTTATATTTGCTTATTATTAATCCTCTCTTATTACCATTAGATGTCTTGATATGTGTGTTAAGTGTTTTAAGATATTATAGGGCAGGAATGGCTTGGAGGATGGAAAGGAAGCATGCAAAAGTGGAAGGAATACAAGAAGTTGAAGAAGTTGTTAAGCTGTCCAGCCTGACCTCTTCGCACTCAAACGGCTATAACTTTAGCCACGGAGGTCCATACGACGCAGTTCCAGTTGCGTTGGAAAGCTAACGTTCGGGACTTCGATTTGATATATAATTTACCATAGCTACCCCAAATTTAGGCGATGCGAACGCATGAATGACGCGCCCGTGTCGCATCTGCGAACTGTAATCCGCGTGGACGCGTGGATGACGCCTCTGCGTCACTTGGCCGTGACCTGTACGGACCAGAAAGCACTGGAAGTGACTTCTGGACTGTTTTTGACTCAGTTTTTGGCCCAGAGAATACAGATTAGAGGCTATAAAGTGGGGGAATGCATCCATTCATAATCAGGCTTTGATAATTCATAATTTTAGTTTAAATGTAGTTTTTAGAGAGAGAGGTTCTCTCCTCTCTCTTAGGATTAGGATTAGGATTTTTAGAACTTAGGAATATTTTTATCTCATCTTTTTATCAGGTTCAATATCTTTTTATTTCGACTTCTCTTAATTGTTGATTATTGATGTTGCTTATTTGGCTTATGACTCTTCATATTTGGATTGATTTTATTTTATTAATGAAATTGAGGTATTTCAGATTTATGATTTTTTTTTCTCTTATTTATGATATAAATAATTTAGATTTTTCTCTCTTTTGGCTTTGGTTGATTAATTGGTAACTCTTGAGTTATCAAACTCATTATTGACTGAAAATTGGAATTCTTCAAGAATTAATTCGAGATCCAATAACTCTAACTTTTCCCAAGGAAAGACTGGAACTTGAGGATTCGAATTAATTCATTCACTTAACTTACCTTCATAGTTAGAGGTTAACAAAGTGGGAGAAAAATCCAATTCTCATCAGAATTGATAAGGATAACTAGGATAGGACTTCCAGTTCTCATATCTTGCCAAGAGTTTATTTTATAGTTATTTATTTATTTTA
>NW_026263901.1:4183-5692 GCF_000817695.3 Arachis duranensis
TATCATGAATCATCAAAGCAACAGGCAGGGCCTGCGTTGACCTTTTATCTAATAAATGCATCCCTTCCAGAAGTCGGGGTTTGTTGCACGTATTAGCTCTAGAATTACTACGGTTATCCGAGTAGTAGGTACCATCAAACAAACTATAACTGATTTAATGAGCCATTCGCAGTTTCACCGTCTGAATTAGTTCATACTTACACATGCATGGCTTAATCTTTGAGACAAGCATATGACTACTGGCAGGATCAACCAGGTAGAATCCGTCACCGACCCTGCACGCCGCGCTGCCGACGCCCCCCGCGAGGGGAAGCTTTGGACGGACACGGCGGCAGGCATCTTTCCGAGAAACCCAATCATCTGAGGGACAGACGGGGATCTAAGACCCCATCCCGACCGCGTGCACCGCACCCGCGAGAACAGAACACGCACGCAGGCCACCGTTGCCTCACAAGAGCGCCGAGACGGGTGGGACCACGGGCGTGTCTTGGAACTCCCCCGGCAATCCCACGATGGGACTGCAGAGAGGAAAGGTTGGGGCAAGGCAGGGATACCACACCGCGGGGTAGGAAACACAGGAGCCGCACAACCGTGGAACGAGCACATGAAGAGAGTCCTGTGCGCCCGTTCATTACGCGAGGCAACGAGCCAGACAGCACTCAGGACCCACACACTGCTCATCCGCCACCACGGTCCGCAAACCCAGCACGCCCGGATGAACCGCGCCCTGCACGCCAAGGCGCGTGCAGGCAAGCGGAAGCATACGGGAGGGCCAAGCCAACGCCGCTGGGCAGGGTTCAAAGGAGGCGACGAAGGATACTCGAGGGACAGGACGAAGCGTCACCTGCTTCGGCCAGAACCGAAAAGCCGCACCGTCTAGAACGAGCCACGTGAACGAGTCACAAGAACAAGCCACACCAAGTCGGGACCCCGGCAGCAACACCACAACCACAACGTGCTTGCTAGTGTGACTAGCCATCGTGCATCTTGCTGGCGAGCACAACGCGATGCCCCACCAGAGTGGACACAAACCGAAAGCCCTCTTCCGCGACTTGCCCCCTCCAAGTAATTGGACGGGGACGTCGCGTTGCCCCTGGCACACGACACACTCGCCGCACGGATATCGGTCATCCGCGTCGTGCGCCGCACCAGGCCTGGCCTAGCGTTGGGCCGACGCCCATGATCGACCTTGGACCCGGGGGGGTGACTCCGGCAGCAACACCACAACCACAACGTGCTTGCTAGTGTGACTAGGCATCGTGCATCTTGCTGGCATTGCGCCCAGCAAGCCTTTCGGCATCTCACCTTGCTCGCATTGCGCCAAGCAAGCCTTTTGGGAAACTCGAGTTTCAGCGCGGCCGTTCGGTGCGCGAGGCAAGGAGCCAGACACACTAACGACCCGCACACCACTCATCCGCCACCACGGTCCGCAAACCCAGCACGCCCGGACGAACCGCGCCCCGCACGCCAAGGCGCGTGCAGGCAAGCGGAAGCATACGGGAGGGCCAA
>NW_026263901.1:10277-14480 GCF_000817695.3 Arachis duranensis
ACCATTCCCAACCCAAAGGAAGAATGCAAGGTCGTGCAACTGAGAAGTGGAAAAGTGTTAACAGATGGTAACCAAGGGGCAACCAAGCATAATAACATTGAGCCAACAAAGAATGATGAAGCCATCAACAAGGACATGATGACCAAGAATGTCCCAGGAAAGCTCACAGAGGAAGACAACAAGCCACATAATTTGAAGAAAGGAAAGCAAATCAGGGAAGAAGCAATTCCAAAACAACATCAAGGGGAGAAGAGCTCAACATCACCACTGCCTTATCCACAGAGATTTCACAAGGAAACAAAGGATCAGCATTTCCATAAATTTCTTGAGACTTTCAAGAAGTTGGAGATCAACATACCTTTAGCTGAAGCATTGGAGCAAATGCCTCTGTATGCCAAGTTTCTAAAGGAGCTCATCAACAAGAAGAGACAATGGAATGAAAAGGAGACTGTAATGCTCAGTGAAGAATGCAGTGCACTCGTTAAAAAGGGACTCCCTCCCAAGCTTGAAGACCCTGGAGGTTTCTTTCCTACCATGCAGTATTGGAAACCTATTCATCAACAAGGGGATGTGCGATTTAGGAGCTAGCATAAATCTAATCCCATACTCTTTAGTGAAAAAGCTTGGCATAGAGGAGGTGAAACCAACACGGATGTCCTTGGAATTGGTGGACCAATCAATAGTATATCCTAAAAGGCTGATTGAGAACCTTTTAGTTAAGGTTGACAAGTTTATCTATCCAGCAGATTTTGTGATCCTGGATTCTTCAGAACATGGAAATGACTCCATAATACTTGGTCGACCATTTTTGGCCACTGCTAGAGCCATTGTGGATATAGAGCAAGGAGAGTTAACCCTCAGGATGCATGAGGAGAGCATCATCCTGAAAGTCTTTCCAAAATTACAAAGGGATGAAGAAACAAGCAAAATAAGTGATGATCTTCTTCCAAAGCAATCAACTGACAAGGAAGTAGAACAGAAAAACAAACAGATGCAAGAAGAAAAAGGGATTCACAAGGAAGCAGGGGTGATAAGCAAGAAGGAAGGTTTCACAACTCAAGTACTTGTCAAGAAAGAAAGATCAACAAGAAAGAAAAAGATGAAGAGCAAGAAAAAGGCTCACAAAGGTTTAATAAGCTATGATTCCTCTGAATATGATTTTGAATTTTCATGCCTGGTAAATGCACACATCGTTTTGAAGCACATGGCAAACTTCTAAGTTTGGTGTACCTTAAGGCACACCTAAGTTCGTTTTTCAAAAAAAAAGGGGGGATTATTCTTAGAACATATGCATAATTCTTTTGATAAAGCATGTGACCAAACACTAAGTTTGGTGTCTGCATGTGCAACAATGTTCAGAAGATCATTTCCCAATCATGGACTCAAAACCATACAGACAGGGGATCATACATCAAATTTTCTTTTTAAGAAAAATGCATCAATTGTGAGAACGGTTTGCATTGTTAAGCCGTCCCCTCAATAAAAGATAAGTTTGGTGTTCACCAACTTTTAGCATTTTATTTAGGGACACAATTGATCACAAAAAAAACAATTTAAATAACTATTAAACAAACAAAAACAATTTATTTTATTATTGCAAATAAGTTGCCAACGGTTATATTAATATTCTAAGCTAGCTGTTTTGGTTCAGGTGGAAGAAAAAGATTAAGACAAAAGCTAGGAGAAGGTCACGGCTAGGAAGAGCTATGTGAGGAAGGTCACATGTGCCTAGGAAAACGCGCTCATGGGGAACAAAATTTGCATGCATGCAACATTGAACACCGAGGTACATGCAGCCAATGGAAGAAGGATCCTCGCCAAAGCCTCAACAACACATGCAAGCCGTCCATCTCATACATTCCTTGAATGAGCAAACCAATCTTAACCCTTCATGATCACCAACGAGTCTCTCTCTCTCTCATTATGGTTTTGTTGGAAGGCTTGAAGAATTCACCTATAAGTAGCCGTTGGCACCAACACGGTATACACATTCCCATTCAAGCCACTTTCATATGAAAACCATACTCTATTCCACTTCCAAAACCAACATAATTCCCTTATCTCACACATCAAAACCGAACCAAAACTCTTCCCAAACACAACAAATATTTCTTCTACTCTCACTTCCTCTTTCTTTTCACCTCAATTTCAATGGCCTCCTCAAGCTCAAAAAGAAGGCCGGGAAAAGAACCTATGGTAACCAAACCTCCATCATTTGATGCAAGCAAGTTTAGATCCCAATTCCATGAAGGGAGATATCATAGGTTCATGGAGGCAAAGAATGTCATCTATGAGAAAGGCCTTGATTTGAGGGAAGGAGAATACCCCATCATGAGGCAAATTACTAGAGAAAGAAGGTGGGAACTTTATGAGGCAAATTACTAGAGAAAGGAGGTGGGAACTCTTGTGTGCTCCTCTGACTGACATCAGTGCAGTAATGATCAGGGAGTTCTATGCAAATGCTGCAAAAGAAAACAAGAATAGTGCTCCCTACACAAGTTATGTCAGAGGGGTTGAAGTGAGTTTTAGCCCAGCTGCTATCACAAGAGCCCTCAAGTTGAGAACCATAACTTATGCAGAGCCTAGTTATGAGGCTAGATTGCAGATGAAAAATAATCCTGATGAGATCCTGCAGGGGTTATGCATGGAAAATACAGATTGGGAAAGAGATTCAAAGGGAATTCCAAGTCACATAAGGAGGATAAATCTTACTCCTGTGGCTAAGGGATGGTATGAAATAGTGAGGAGATCTATCCTTCCTACTGGAAACGCCTCTTGGGTCACAATCAAACGAGCACTCTTGACATACTGCATCTTGCATGGAGGTGAGATCAATCTTGCACAACTCATAGCCGACAGTATTCAAGAAATGGCCGACAGCACAAGCAAATCAAAAGGTCTTGGACATCCAAGCACCATCCAAAGGCTATGTGACAGAGCTAACGTAATCTTTAAAGATGAGGACACAACAAAAGTGAAGAAAGGGAAATGGATTACCAAGAAGAGCATGGAGGGAACGAATGAAGAAGAAGACCAAGAAGGGGTAGTAGCTCCTAGACAAAGGAGATCACAAAGAGAGGAAGGACGAAATCAAGCTTATGATGCCATAGATATGAGCCAATTGCAAAGATCAATTGAAGAACTATCTCAGTAACTCATGCAGGCTCAACAAGGCCAAAATCAACTCATGCAGGCCCAAGAAGGCCAAAATCAGGAGGGCCGAGAGATATATCTAGAGCCCCATCCAGAATTTATGGAGCAATTTTTGAAAGAAAAAGAGGAACGAGAGGCTTGGCAGCATCAAATGGAGGATAAACAAGAGAGATGGCAACAACAAATGATGACTCAGCAGCAAGAATTTCAAGCACAGATTCTTGAAGGGCAAAAAGAGCAATGATCTCATCAATACACTGAGTCAACCTTTAAAAGATTGGAAGATTTTGGGCTCTCAGGACTCTTAGATTCTGTTTGGGGTAGAAGATGTCCTGGTGAAGAGATCCGAGATTATTCCAAGACAGGGAAGAGAAAGAAGAAGAAGGGAGAATCAAGCAGCATCCATGACCATTAGAAGGTGGCAAAGTTCTTTCGTATTCCCTCTTTCATGTCTTTAATAAGGAGATGCATGTCTGAAACATGATATGCCTCCATCAATTATTACTTTTACTTTATGCAATTTCTGTTCTTTGCTTTTCATCTTAGTTAGTAAATAGCTAGAAAAATGCTAAATCTGCATAATGCTTGTTATCCATCACTTAGCTTGAAAATTGTTTTGTTTCCCATATGCTTAAATAAAAAGAGTTTGGTTTGAATTGAAAAGTGAAATATCCAATGTTGCATAAGTATGAATGGAAGTTGGTGGTGGTACATGTGTTTGATTAAATGCATAACTCATGAAATAATTGTTGCATAATATCATTCTCATCCAATTGTGAGTTAGATTGCTGTTATAAAGACTCTTCTCAATAATGAAAAAGCCCTTGGTAACAAAAACAGAAAGAAAAGGGAAAGAAAAAGCCAAAATGGCCAGAAAAACAAAGAATAAAGGTTGGACACCAATAGCTTGAACCTTAGGACATATGCCTGTGGTGTTCTTGTACTAAGATCTGCTTGGATGAGTAAATTCTAAGGGGTATTTTAAAACCCGGTCACTTAGATCAACTGATTTGGGATGGCCAATTGAAAATCCACAATAAAGAGCAACTT
>NW_026263901.1:15520-16429 GCF_000817695.3 Arachis duranensis
CTCTCCTGGCAGCACCAGCGTGCATCGAAGCTCGACCCTGGCAGCACCAAAATTTCCTGCCCTGCCCTCCGCGAGGGCAGGGCAGCGTCCTAAGCACCAAGGAAAATTTCTGGCGCACCAATTTCTGAGTCTGGCGCACCAATTCTTGATTCTGGCAGCACCGTGGCACGTTCTGGCGCACCAACTTTTCCTGCCCTGCCCTTGGCGCGGGCAGGGCAGCATTTCACGCACCAAGGCCGCACCAGCTTGCACCACGCCCGCACCAGACCGCACCAAGGACGCACCACAATGCACCAAATCTTGCCCTGCCCTCCACAAGGGCAGGGCAGCCTCCTGGGAGCAACTTTTCATGGGCTGAAAATTAAAATTAAAACCCCATTTTAATTCATTTCTTCACCAATTCAAAAGCCCATCCAAATCCCAAAATCCAAGAATAGAAAGTGTATAAATAGGAGCTAGTTTGATGTAATTAGGACTTTTGGACCTTTACTTTTAAACCTTTTGGGACTTACCTTTGGCTTAGCTTTTGAATTTTGCACTTTCTTTAAGCTTTGAATTTCTTGTAATTGTTCTTGAGAGACTTGACTGAGAGCTTAGAGGATTAAGGGAGAATTGACTGATCTCCTTCCTCATTCTTACTCGGGCAATTCTACTCTTCTGTTTCTGAGTTTTGGGTGTGTGAAATTGAGGAAATTCTGTCTCAATTCCCATCTAAAATCTCTTTAAATCCTTTTCTGCATAATTGAATTTGATTTCTGTTCTTCTACTGCTTCTTCTTTAATTTTCTGTCAATTGCTTTGATAACTTGGATCTAGGAAGGCAAATAGAGATCTAGGCTCTGCTACCTAGTCTCTTGAGACCTGAGACCCAATTTTACTTTTGGTTCTTCTGTGAACCTCTGCTGCACTT
>NW_026263901.1:16803-17100 GCF_000817695.3 Arachis duranensis
CATGTGAGTTATTATTACTTGATGCGACCCGGTACACTTGCCGGTGAGTTTTGTGTTGGATCGTTTTCCACACATCAGCGACCAAGAACATTCAAGGGACAGCCCGAGGCGTGAGGTGCTTCGGGCGATAATCGAATAGCCGCACCGTCTAGATTAAGCAACCTACACAGCAAAACCAACACCGCGTCGGGCACCGTCTTGCGTCGACGATAGACGTAAGGCGAGCACGCCGCGGGTGCACAAGGCACAACTCGACCACGCCATGCTCCCTTGGTGGTGCCCAGATGGGGCGTGCAT
>NW_026263902.1:0-637 GCF_000817695.3 Arachis duranensis
GATATATCTTGGTAGCAGTGGAATATGTTTCAAAATGGGTGGAAGCCATAGCCACAACTACCTGTGATGCACAAATTGTCCATTAATTCCTAAAGAAGCACATCTTTACTAGATATGGAGTGCCCAAGGGTCTCATCAGTGATGGTGGTGGCCATTTCTGTAATAGACAAATGGAGAAACTTCTCCACAAATATGGAGTTATTCATAAGGTAGCCACACCATATCATCCCCAAACTAATGGGCAAGCAGAATTAGTAAACAGGGAACTAAAGAAGATCCTAGAAAAAACAGTTGGTAGCACAAGAAAGGATTGGGCTAGAAAGTTGGAAGATGCACTTTGGGCATACAGAACAGCTTTTAAAACTCCTATTGGGAAATCCCCATTTCAACTGTTATATGGCAAATCTTGTCATCTCCCTGTAGAGCTTGAGCACAAAGCCTTTTGGGCCACTAAACTTCTAAATTTGGATTCTGAAGCAGCAGGAGAGAAAAGATTGTTGCAACTGAATGAGCTAGATGAGTTTAGGCTAGAAGCCTATGAAAATACCAAGATATACAAAGAGAAAGCTAAAAGATGGCACGACAGGAAGATTTTGAAGAAAGAATTCAAACCTGGACAACAAGTACTCCTGTATAA
>NW_026263902.1:1980-2226 GCF_000817695.3 Arachis duranensis
TAAACCTTTGATGCAAAATGTATATTATGTAACAAGAACAATAACTTGAGTTGTCATTGTCTGCATAAATGCCCCATAGATCAAGTTCTGCTATCTGTATAATAAGGATAAGTATCCTTTTCCTATTCATTTCATTTACTCTTAGTTTTGAGGCTTGCTTGGGGACAAGCAAGATTTAAGTTTGGTGTTGTGATGACAAGTCATCATATACCCATTTTTCAAGCTAATTTCACTTGTTTTGTTAGC
>NW_026263902.1:3692-5104 GCF_000817695.3 Arachis duranensis
AACTTGGATCTAGGAAGGCAAATAGAGATCTAGGCTCTGCTACCTAGTCTCTTGAGACCTGAGACCCAATTTTACTTTTGGTTCTTCTGTGAACCTCTGCTACATTTTATTTCCTTTCTGTTTGAATGCTTATTGCTTCTGATTCAATTTTTGCTCTCTTAATTGTTGCAATTCACTTTCTCTTGGTTTAGATTCTGCAATCCCAGTCCTCAAACCCCTTTTATATTCAAGCCAGTTATCTTTCTTGCCATTTAAGTTACTGTAATTTACATTTCTTGCACTTTAAGTTTCAGTCATTTACTTTCTTGTTCTTTAAGATTCTGCAAATTTATCTTCCTGTTCTTTAATTTACTGCACTTTTCCCTTCCCCCTTTACATTTACTGTCATTTACTTCTCGTTAAACACACATCACTCAACCAAAACTTGATTCGCTTGACTAAATCACCCACTAAACTAAAATTGCTCAATCCTTCAATCCCTGTGGGATCGACCTCACTCATGTGAGTTATTATTACTTGATGCGACCCGGTACACTTTGCCCTGCCCACGACAAGGGCAGAGCACAAAATTGTGCCTTGGATCAAAGAAGAGCAAAACCTTGCCCTGCCCTCCACAAGGGCAGTATCGGGCCTTCATGGAAAATAAATCAAAGGAAAAAGTTTATCCTTGCTTGCCACAAGTCTCGAACACGGCACAATGAGGAAACAAGGAACTAGGCTTCATTATGGTGCCAAGAAAGCCAAGAAAAATGGGTAGCGTGCGTATCGGCCAAGTCTCGAACACGGGACTTCAATTTGGAAACACTGCCCTGCCCTCCGCGAGGGCAGGGCAGCATTTTGTTGTGGCACGGCCAGCGCACCAACCTGGCGCACCAAGGGCATCATTCGACAGCACCAGCAGCGCACACAGGCACCAAAATGGCGCACCAGAAATTTCTGCCCTGCCCTCCGCGAGGGCAGGGCAGCATCCTGCGCACCAAGCTCGCACGCCACGCTCGCACCAAGGCCGCATGCATCAAATCCTGCCCTGCCCTCCACAAGGGCAGGGCAGCCTCCTGGAAGCAATCCTTCATGTGCTAAAATTGGATTAAAAATCCAATAAAATTCATTTCTTCACCAAATCAAAAGCCCATCCAAATCCTAAGATCCAAGAATGGAAAGTGTATAAATAGGAGCTAGTTTGATGTAATTAGGACTTTTGGCTTTACTTTTGAACTTTGAATTTTCCTTTGAACCTTCACTTTTATTTTGAGCTTTGGAACTTCTCTGGGTGACTTCACTGAGATTTCAGAGAATTGGGGAGGATAATTTATCTCTCTTCTTCCTCGTTCTTGCTTGGGCACTTTTATTTTTCTTGTTTTGAGTTTTGGGTGTGAAGAATTGAGGAAATTCTGTCTCAATCTCCATTCAAA
>NW_026263902.1:5176-7296 GCF_000817695.3 Arachis duranensis
AATTTCTTGTTAATTGCTTTGTGGGCTTGGATCTGGGAAGGCAATTGAGATCTAGACTTTGCTTTCTAGTCTCTTGAGACCTGAGATCCCATTTTCCTGGTTGGTTCTTCTGTGAACCTCTGCAATTTAATTTCATTTTCTGTTTGAATTTTAGTTTATTCCAATTCATCTTCTACTCTATTAATTGTTGCAATCTACTTTCTTTTGCTGGAACTCAGAATTCCCAATCCTTAATTCCCCTTTTACATTCAAGCAATTTATATTTCTTGCACTTTAAGTTACTGCAATTTACATTTCTTGCACTTTAAGTTTCAGTCATTTAATTTCTTGTTCTTTAAGATTCAGCACTTTTATTTTTCTGTCCTTTAATTTACTGCAATTCTCCCCTCTCCCTTTACATTCCAAGCAATTTAGCTTCTGTTAAATATAAACTACTCAACCAATATTTGACTCGCTTGACTAAATCAACCACTAAACTAAAATTGCTCAATCCTTCAATCCCTGTGGGATCGACCTCACTCCTGTGAGTTTTTATTACTTGATGCGACCCGGTACACTTGCCGGTGAGTTTTGTGTTGGATTGTTTTCCACACATCAAGTTGATTAAAAGGAACTCTTGAGTTGGAAGGATTGAAAGAAAAATTTGTAATTGGGTTGAATGTTGGATTGCTATCCTGTCACCGACGCCAATCCCTTTGAACTAAGTGGGTTGCAACTTGTGAACAGATCTGGTATTTCCACTTGTTTGACTTTCTCTTACCTAGTAAGGGATAACCAAACAGAACAACTATTAATTATAAATTAATCTTACAATCACACCATCAATGATAGAGATTCTAACCAATCAATTCCCAGTCAAGGCCTCTTATTTTTATTATTTCAAATTCCTCAATTTAAATCCCAATTTACTTAGCTCAACTCTTTTTGGAATATCTGATTAATAAAACAGCACATTTTTCTGCAACTCGTTGGGAGACGACCTGGGACTTAAAACTCCCAGTAATTTTAATTTAAACTTTCAGTGACATATTTCTAAATTGATAGGCAGATTTTCGGTGAGTTAGGAACTATACTTGCAATGTAACCATTTTAATAAATTTTTAATTCACCAGCTTCTGCACTCCATCAATTTTTGGCGCCGTTGCCGGGGAGGTGCAATAGAGTGCTTATTTTATTAATTAGAATTTATTTATTTGCATTTTCTTTAATTTTGCTACTATGAGCTGCGTGTTTCCTCTGTCAAATGACACGTTCACTTCCTGATCCGCGCTTGCTAATATTCGATCCTGAAATTGAAAGAACAATTTCACGAATAAGGCAAGAACAGCGTAGGTTAGTCCGCTCTGAGGGCGGATCTAAAAGTGAATCTGAGGAAGAAACCAGCCCCCGTTCTACTGATTCGCTTGTTTTACGTGCAGAAAACATGGCAGCTAGAAGAATTACCATTCAGGAGGAAGGAGCTCCTGATTTTACACTGCAACCGTTTCAAGCGCATCATCCAGCGGTAGCTACGGATTTTGAAATAAAGACTGCACTGCTAAATTTCATGCCGAAGTTTCATGGCCTACTTGCTTGGTGGACAAAATTGTGATCAATACTTTTCACAACTCAAATAATCCCCGGTGATGAACCCAAAAACTTGGTGTTCAATACCATGGCATAAACACAACTTCGCACAACTAACCAGCAAGTGTACTGGGTCGTCCAAGTAATAAACCTTACGCGAGTAAGGGTCGATCCCACAGAGATTGTTGGTGTGAAGCAAGCTATGGTCACCTTGTAAATCTTAGTCAGGAAAACTCAAATGGTTATGAATGATGAATAAAACATAAAGATAGAGATAGAGATACTTATACAATTCATTGGTGGGAATTTCAGATAAGCGTATAGAGATGCTGTGTTCCTTCCGTCTCTCTGCTTTCCTACTGTCTTCATCCAATCCTTCTTACTCCTTTCCATGGCAATCTGTATGCAAGGGTTTCACCGTTGTCAGTGGCTACCTCCCATCCTCTCAGTGGAAATGTTCAACGCACCCTGTCACGGCACGGCTATTCAGCTGTCGGTTCTCGATCATGTCGGAATAGAATCCAGTGATTCTTTTGCGTCTGTCACTAACGCCC
>NW_026263902.1:7564-8187 GCF_000817695.3 Arachis duranensis
AGATCATCACATTCATCAAGTTGAAGAACAAGTGATAAGTTAGAACAAAAACAAGCGGAATTGAATAGAAGAACAATAGTAATTGCATTAATACTCGAGGTACAGCAGAGCTCCACACCTTAATCTATGGTGTGTAGAAACTCCACCGTTGAAAATACATAAGAACAAGGTCTAGGCATGACCGTGAGGCCAGCCTCCCAATGATCTAAGATAGCATAAGAACAAAGATAGCTACCCAGATGAGAATACAATAGCAAAAGGTCTTATTTATAAAGAACTAGTAGCCTAAGGTTTACAAAGATGAGTAAATGACATAAAAATCCACTTCCGGGCCCACTTGGTGTGTGCTTGTGCTGAGCATTGAAGCATTTTCATGTAGAGACTCTTCTTGGAGTTAAACGCCAGCTTTGGTGCCAGTTTGGGCGTTTAACTCCCATCCTTGTGCCAGTTCCGGCGTTTAACGCTGGGTATTCTGATGGTGTCTTTGAACGCCGGTTTGGGCCATCAAATCTTGGGCAAAGTATGGAGTATCATATCTTGCTGGAAAGCCCAGGATGTCTACTTTCCAACGCCGTTGAGAGCGCGCCAATTGGGCTTCTGTAGCTCCAGAAAATCCACTTCGA
>NW_026263902.1:9474-10655 GCF_000817695.3 Arachis duranensis
TCATGATGAGTGGGATCTCTTGTGTGCTCCATCCTCTTTTTAGTGATGGGCTTGTCCTCATCAATGGGGATATCTCCCTCTATGTCAACTCCAACTGAATAACAGAGGTGACAAATGAGATGAGGAAAGGCTAACCTTGTCAAGGTAGAGGACTTGTCCGCCACCTTATAAAGTTCTTGGGATATCACCTCATGAATTTCTATTTCTTCTCCAATCATGATGCTATGAATCATGATAGCCCGGTCTATAGTAACTTCGGACTGGTTGCTAGTGGGAATAATTGAGCGTTGGATAAATTCCAACCATCCCCTAGCCATGGGTTTGAGGTCATGCCTTCTCACTTGAACCGGCTTTCCTCTTGAATCTCTCTTCCATTGGGCGCCCTCTTCACAAATGACTGTGAGGACTTGGTCCAACCTTTGATCAAAGTTGACCCTTCTAGTGTAGGGGTGTTTATCTCCTTGCATCATGGGCAAGTTGAATGCCAACCTTACATTTTCCGGACTAAAATCCAAGTATTTCCCCCGAACCATAGTAAGATAATTCTTTGGATCCGGGTTCACACTTTGGTCATGGTTCTTGGTGATCCATGCATTGGCATAGAACTCTTGAACCATTAAGATTCCGACTTGTTGAATGGGGTTGGTAAGAACTTCCCAACCTCTCCTTCGGATCTCATGTCGGATCTCCGGATATTCTCTCTTTTTGAGTTTGAAAGGGACCTCAGGGATCACCTTCTTCAAGGCCACAACTTCATAGAAGTGGTCTTGATGCACCCTTGAGATGAATCTCTCCATCTCCCATGACTCGGAGGTGGAAGCTTTTGCCTTCCCTTTCCTCTTTCTAGAGGTTTTTCCGGCCTTGGATGCCGTAAATGGTTATGGAAAAACAAAAAGCAATGCTTTTACCACACCAAACTTAAAAGGTTTGCTCGTCCTCGAGCAAAAGAAGAAAGAAGAGAGTAGAAGAAGAAGAAATAGAGGAGATGGAGATGGCCTTGTGGTTCGGCCATGTATGGGTGGGTTTGGGAGGGAAAGTGGTTTGAATTTGAATGGTGGGGTAGGTAGGGTTTTATGAAGGATGGATGTGAGTGGTGAAGAGAAAGATGGGATTTGATAGGTGAAGGGTTTTTGGGGAAGAGGTGTTGAGGTGATTGGTGAATGGATGAAGAAGAGAGAGAG
>NW_026263902.1:10788-12379 GCF_000817695.3 Arachis duranensis
TGCCAATTCTGGCGTTAAACGCCGGGCTGGTGCCCATTTCTGGCGTTTAACGCCAACTTCTTGCCTTTTCCTGGCGTTTAACGCCAGTCTGGTGCCCCTTTCTGGCGTTAAACGCCCAGAAGGGTGCCAGATTGGGCGTTAAACGCCCATTTGCTAGCCTTACTGGCGTTTAAATGCCAACAGGTTCTTCCTCCAGGGTGTGCTGTTTTTCTTTCTATTTTTCATTCTGTTTTTGCTTTTTCCATTGATTTTGTGACTTCTCATGATCATCAACCTACATAAAACATAAAATAACAAAGGAAAATAGATAAAAGATATCATTGGGTTGCCTCCCAACAAGCGCTTCTTTAATGTCAGTAGCTTGACAGAGGGCTCTCATGGAGCCTCACAGATGCTCAGAGCAATATTGAAACCTCCCAACACCAAATTTAGAGTTTGAATGTGGGGGTTCAACACCAAACTTAGAAGTTAGTTGTGGCCTCCCAACACCAAACTTAGAGTTTGACTGTGGGGGCTCGGTTTGGCTCTGTTTTGAGAGATGCTCTTCATGCTTCCTCTCCATGGTGACAGAGGGATATCCTTGAGCCTTGAACACCAAGGATTCTTCATTCACTTGAATGATCAATTCTCCTCTATCAACATCAATCACAGCCTTGGCTGTGGCTAGGAAGGGTCTGCCAAGGATGATGGATTCATCCATGCACTTCCTAGTCTCTAGGACTATGAAATCAGCAGGGATGTAATGGTTTTCAACTTTTACCAGAACATCCTCTACAAGTCCATAAGCTTGTTTTCTTGAATTGTCTACCATCTCTAGTGAGATTTTTGCAGCTTGCACCTCAAAGATCCCTAGCTTCTCCATTACGGAGAGAGGCATGAGGTTTACACTTGACCCTAGGTCACACAGAGCCTTCTTAAAGGTCATGGTGCCTATGGTACAAGGTATTGAAAACTTCCCAAGATCCTGTCTCTTTTGAGGTAATTTCTGCCTAGACAAGTCATCCAATTCTTTGGTGAGCAAAGGAGGTTCATCCTCCCAAGTCTCATTGCCAAATAACTTGTCATTTAACTTCATGATTGCTCCAAGGTATTTAGCAACTTGCTCTTCAGTGACATACTCATCCTCTTCAGAGGAAGAATACTCATCAGAGCTCATGAATGGCAGAAGTAAATCCAATGGAATCTCTATGGTCTCAGTGGCAGCCTCAGATTCCCATGGTTCCTCATTGGGGAACTCATTGGAGGTCAGTGGATGTCCATTGAGGTCTTCCTCAGTGGCGTTCACTGCCTCTCCCTCCTCTCCAAATTCGGCCATGTTTATGGCCTTGCACTCTCCTTTTGGATTTTCTTCTGTATTGCTTGGAAGAGTGCTAGGAGGGAGTTCAGTAATTTTCTTGCTCAGCTGACCCACTTGTGCCTCCAAGTTTCTAATTGATGATCTTGTTTCAGTCATGAAACTTTGAGTGGTTTTGATTAAATCAGAGACCATGGTTGCTAAGTCAGAGGTGTTCTGCTTAGAACTCTCTGTCTATTGCTGAGAAGATGATGGAAAAGGCTTGCCATTGCTAAACCTGTTTCTTCCACCATTATT
>NW_026263902.1:12508-12706 GCF_000817695.3 Arachis duranensis
GTTCTCCCATGTAATTCACCTCTTCCATTGAAGGGTTCTCAGGATCATAAGCTTCTTCTTCAGATGAAGCTTCCTTAGTACTGCCTGGTGCATTTTGCATTCCAAACAGACTTAGAGAAATCAAATTGACTTGCTGAGTTAATATTTTGTTCTGAGCCAATATGGCATTCAGAGTGTCAATCTCAAGAACTCCTTTCT
>NW_026263902.1:13045-14817 GCF_000817695.3 Arachis duranensis
TCGGGAGTAGGTGCAGTAAAGTCACCCAGCACCTTCCTTGCATTGTTGGCATTGTTGTTGTTTTCAGCTGCCATGTGTTCTTCTTCTTTGAAGATTTCTGTTAGGTCCTCTACAGAGAATTGTGCCTTAGCTTCTCTTAGCTTTCGCTTCAAGGTCCTTTCAGGTTCAGGATCAGCCTCAACAAGAATGCTTTTGTCTTTGCTCCTGCTCATATAAAAGAGAAGAAAACAAGAAAATATGGAATCCTCTACTTCACAGTATAGAGATTCCTTGAGGTGTCAGAGGAAAAGAAAAATAGAAGGTAGAAGTAGAAGAATTCGAACTTATCAAGAGAGATGGAGTTTGAATTGTGCATTAAGGAATAGTGTTAGTCCATAAATAGAAGGATGTGAGAAGAGGGGAAGAAATTTTCGAAAATTAATTAAAAACATTTAAAAAAAAAACATTTTGAAAAACTTTAATTGATTTTCGAAAATCAAGATTGAGAAAGAAGTAAAGTGATTTTTGAATAGATTTTGAAATTAGAAATAAAAAAGATATGATTGAAAACTATTTTGAAAAAGATGTGATTAAGAAGATATGATTGGTTTTAAAAAAATGTGATTGAGAAGATATGATTTGAAAAACATTTTAAAAAGATTTGATTTTAAAAATTAATGACTTGGCTAACAAGAAAAGATATGATTCAAACATTAAACCTTTCTCAACAGAAAAGGCAACATACTTGAAATGTTGAATCAAATCATTAATTGATAGCAAGTATCTTTGAAAAAAGAAAGAAATTGATTTTGAAAAAGATTTGATTGAAAAGATATGATTTGAAAAAGATTTGATTTTGAAAAACTTTGAAAATTTGAAAAAAATTTGCATTAAAAACAAAATCTTCCCTCTTGTGCCATCCTGGCGTTACACGCCCAGAATGGTGCACATTCTGGCATTTAACGCCCAAATCACTACCCTTTTGGGCGTTAAACGCCCAGCCAGGCACCCTGGCTGGCGTTTAAACGCCAGTTTGCCTTCCTTACTGGGCGTCTTGAATGCCCAGCCTTTTCTGTGTAATTCCTCTGCTGAATGTTCTGAATCTTCAATCCTCTGTATTATTGACTTGAAAAGACACAAATAAAAAATATTTTTGGATTTTTTAATAATGAGGAATAATCAAAATGCAACTGAAATCAAATAAACAATGCGTGCAAGACACCAAACTTAAAAGTTTGTATACTATTGACACTAACAGAATGAGAATGCTCATGAGAAACAACAAAACACTCAAGTCAATAGAATTCAAAGATCAGAGCAAGTAAATCATCAAGAACAACTTGAAGATCACTGAAGACACATGAAAAATGCAAGAAAAACAGAAACATGCAATTGACACCAAACTTAAAATGAGACTCTAGACTCAACAAGAAACATAAAATATTTTTGGTTTTTTATGATTTTGTAAATTTTTTGTGCTTTTTTCGAAAATTAAGTGAAGAAGAAAATAAAGATATCAAAATTCTTAATGAGAATTCCAGGAATCATGCAATGTTAGTCTAAAGCTTCAGTCTAAAGAAATTAGACATGGCTGAACAAGCTTCAACAGGACATTGCATTCAAGAGCTAAATTGATGAAAATCAATCAGCTTTGGTGATGATAAGAACATCACCTTGAAACACTAGAATTCATTCTTAAGAACTCTGAAGAAAAATACCTAATCTAAGCAACAAGATGAACCGTCAGTTGTCCAAACTCAACAATCCCCGGCAACGGCGCCAAAAACTTGGTG
>NW_026263902.1:15920-17090 GCF_000817695.3 Arachis duranensis
TTTTGTGCCAGTTTGGGCGTTTAACTCCCATTCTTGTGCCAGTTCCGGCGTTTAACGCTGGGTATTCTGATGGTGTCTTTAAACGCCGGTTTGGGCCATCAAATCTTGGGCAAAGTATGAACTATCATATATTTCTAGAAAGCCCAAGATGTCTACTTTTCAACGCCGTTGAGAGCGCGCCAATTGGGCTTCTGTAGCTCCAGACAATCCACTTTGAGTGCAGGGAGGTCAGAATCCAACAGCATCTGCAGTCCTTTTTAGTCTCTGAATCAGATTTTTGCTCAGGTCCCTCAATTTCAGCCAGAAAATACCTGAAATCACAGAAAAACACACAAACTCATAGTAAAGTCCAGAAAAGTGAATTTTAACTAAAAACTAATAAAAATACACTAAAAACTAACTAGATCATACTAAAAACATACTAAAAACAATGCCAAAAAGCGTACAAATTATCCGCTCATCACTGCTCAAGAGCCTATCAAGCACTTGAGAGATTTCCAGGTAGCCTGTTCTACTGTCAAGCGTGATGGCGCTGATGAAACTTCAATTCTGCTGAAAGCTTTTCCGTTCTCTCTTGAGGAAAAAGCAAGAGAGTGGTACTACACTCAACCTCTAGCAAAGGTATCCAACTGGGATACACTCAGAAAGGAGTTCCTGGAGAAATTCTTCCCATCTGAAATTACTGATAAACTGAGGAAGGATATCTCTACAATTGTTCAGGATGACAATGAGACTCTCTTTGAATACTGGGAGCGCTTCAAGCCTAAGGTTTACAAAGATGAGTAAATGACATAAAAATCCACTTCCGGGCCCACTTGGTGTGTGCTTGGGCTGAGCATTAAGGCATTTTCGTGTAGAGACTCTTCTTAGAGTTAAACGCCAGCTTTGGTGCCAGTTTGGGCGTTTAACTCCCATCCTTGTGCCAGTTCCGGCGTTTAACGCTGGGTATTCTGATGGTGTCTTTAAACGCCGGTTTGGGCCATCAAATCTTGGGCAAAGTATGAACTATCATATATTTCTAGAAAGCCCAAGATGTCTACTTTTCAACGCCGTTGAGAGCGCGCCAATTGGGCTTCTGTAGCTCCAGACAATCCACTTTGAGTGCAGGGAGGTCAGAATCCAACAGCATCTGCAGTCCTTTTTAGTCTCTGAATCAGATTTTTGCTCAGG
>NW_026263903.1:0-375 GCF_000817695.3 Arachis duranensis
GAGGAGGAAAGAATTTATCTAAGAAGGCAGTGACCAGCTTATCCCAGGAGTCCAGGCTATCTTTGGGTTGTGAATCCAACCCTGTTCTAGCTCTGTCTCTTACAGCAAAAGGGAAAAGCATGAGTCTGTAGACTTCAGGATCAACTCTATTCGTCTTTACAGTCTCACAAATCTGCAAGAACTCAGTTAAAAACTGGTAAGGATCTTCAGATGGAAGTCCATAAAACATGCAGTTTTGTTGCATTAAGGCAACTAGCTGAGGTTTCAGCTCAAAATTATTGGCTCTAATGGCAGGAATGGAGATGCTTCTTCCATCAAATTTGGATGTTGGCTTTGTGAAGTCACCAAGCATTCTCCTTGCATTATTATTATTTT
>NW_026263903.1:1633-2232 GCF_000817695.3 Arachis duranensis
TCATCAAGATCAAACAAGAAGACTTGTCAAGAACAACTTGAAGATCATGAAGAACACTATGAATGCATGAGATTTTCGAAAAATGCAAGAAAAATTTTTAAAGCATGCAATTGACACCAAACTTAAAAAATGACTCAAGACTCAAACAAGAAATACAAAATATTTTTGGTTTTTATGATTTTATTAATTTTTTTGGATTTTTATTAAGTTTTTTTTCGAAAATAAAGTTTGGAAAAACAAAAAATAAAAGAAAAATGTTGAAAAAGATTTTTGAAAAGAAAATTACCTAATCTGAGCAACAAGATGAACCGTCAGTTGTCCAAACTCGAACAATCCCCGGCAACGGTGCCAAAAACTTGGTGGACGAAATTGTGATCAACAATAATGGCTCTTTGGCATGTGCACAAAAACATTAACTCAGCACTTTCTTTCCACAATCTCGTTCAACTAACCAGCAAGTGTACTGGGTCGTCCAAGTAATAAACCTTACATGAGTAAGGGTCGATCCCACAGAGATTGTTGGTATGAAGCAAGCTATGGTCACCTTGTAAATCTCAGTTAAGTGAATTCATAGGGTCAAATGTAATTGGATTAGATAA
>NW_026263903.1:3031-9578 GCF_000817695.3 Arachis duranensis
CCAAGTTATAACGTGTTTTGGGCGTTCAACTCCGGATCATGACGTGTTTCTAGCGTTTAACTCCAGACAACAGCATATACTTGGCATTCAACGCCAAGTTACGTCGTCAATTTCCGAATAAAGTATGGATTATTATATATTGCTGGAAAGCTCTGGATGTCTACTTTCCAACGCCGTTGAGAGCGCACCATTTGGAGTTCTGTAGCTCTAGAAAATTCATTTCGAGTGCAGGGAGGTCAGATTCCAACAGCATCAGCAGTCCTTTTGTCAGCCTTTTTTAGAGTTTTGCTCAAGTCCCTCAATTTCAGCCAGAAATTACCTAAAATCACAGAAAAACACACAAACTCATAGTAAAGTCCAGAAATGTGAATTTAACATAAAAACTAATGAAAACATCCCTAAAAGTAGCTTGAACTTACTAAAAACTACCTAAAAACAATGCCAAAAAGCGTATAAATTATCCGCTTATCACCCCTAATGACTCAAGAAGACCATCATCCATCCTGCTTGGAAGGCCATTTCTAAAGACTTCAAGGTTCAAATTGGATGGCTTCTCAGGAACCTACTCTTTTGAGATAGATGGCAGAACAGTGAGCTTCAATTTGGATGAAGCTATGAAGCACCCACCGGAAGATCATTCAATCTTCCAGTGCGATATTATTGATGAGATTGTGGCTGAAGTCCACCAAGAAGAAGTAGAAGAGATGCATATGGAGCAAGGTGCAAGTGTGGAAAAACCTCCTGAGCTTACTCAAGATACCTTGCCACCACAAATAGCTCCAAATGATAAGGTGCCTCACCAGGAGCAGAAAATGGAATTGAAGCCCCTTCCACCCCACCTCAAGTATGCTTACCTTGAGGATAATAAGAAGCTCTCAGTTATCATTGCAAGGGAACTCACTTCCCAATAGGAGGAGCAGTTGCTTAGTGTGCTGAGAGTGCACAAGAGAGCCATTGGGTGGAGCTTGGCGGATATAGTAGGCATTAGCCCCTCAGGTTTGTGAGCACCGTATATTTTTAGAAGAAGGAGCAAGGCCTGTCCGTTAACCTTAAAGGCGGCTGAACCCCACCATTCTGGAGATTGTCAAGAAGGAAATGACCAGATTGCTTGAAGCTGACATCATCTATCTAATCTCGGATAGTGAATGGGTTAGTTTGGTACAGGTGGTACCAAAGAAGTCTGGCATCACAACAGTGAAGAATGAGCAGGGGAAACTCATTACAACTAGGGTGCAGAACTCTTGGAGGGTGTGCATTGATTATAGGCGCCTCAAATAGGCTACTCGCAAGGATCACTACCCACTGCCTTTCATCGATCAGATAATTGATCGCATGTCAAGTAAATTACACTACTGTTTTTTAGATGGTTACACTGGCTATTTTCAAATTCATATAGCTCCTAAAGATCAGGAGAAAACTACTTTTACATGTCCCTTCGGAACGTACGCATATAAGAGGATGCCTTTTGGCTTATATAATGCACCTGCTACGTTCCAAAGATGCATGATGAGCATTTTCTCAGATCTTCTTGAGAACTGTATGGAAGTTTTCATGGATGACTTTAGTGTGTATGGTGATTCGTTTAGCCTTTGCTTGGATAGTTTAGCTAGAGTATTAGACAGGTGTGTTAGTACAAATCTTGTATTGAATTTTGAAAAATGTCATTTTATGGTACAACAATGTATTATTCTAGGACATCTTATTTCTAATACTGGTATTTTAGTTGATCCAGCAAAAGTACATGTTATTTCTGGTTTACCTTACCCCTCTTCCGTGAGGGAAGTCCGCTTGTTTCTTGATCGCAACAGGTTTCTATCGGCGATTTATCAAGGACTTCAATAAGGTAGCACTGCCTTTATCCCGACTGCTGCAGAAGGATGTTGAATTCGAGCTGAGTACAAACTGCAAGGAGGCATTCGATAAGCTGAAGACCGCCTTGACTCAAGCCCCTATTGTGAGAGGGCACTATTGTGAGAGGGCATGACTGGAGTCACCCATTTGAGATAATGTGTGACGCCTCCAACTACATAGTAGGAGCGGGGCTGGCTCAGCGCGAAGGTAAGGACCCTTTTATAATTGCCTATGCATCTAAGACTCTAGACGCTACTCAGTCTAATTATACTACCACTGAAAAGGAGCTTATGGCTATTATTTTTGCTCTGGATAAATTTCGAGCCTATTTACTTGGTACTAAGGTGGTAGTGTACTCAGACCATGCAGCTCTAAAATATTTATTAGCTAAGAAAGAGTCCAAACCAAGGCTCTTACGTTGGATATTGTTGTTGTAAGAATTTGATTTAGAAATTAAAGATAGGAATGGTTCCCAGAATTTGGTGGCGGACCACTTAAGTCGCCTAGAGCACATTAAGGATGACTGATGAGCGGATAATTTATACGTTTTTTGGCATTGTTTTAGATATTTTTTAGTATAATCTAGCTATTTTTAAGGATGTTTTCATTAATTTTTAGGCTAAATTCATATGTCTGGACTTTACTATGAGTTTGTGTGTTTTTCTGTGATTTCAGGTATTTTCTGGCTGAAATTGAGGGACCTGAGAAAAACTTTGATAAGAAGGCTGACAATGGACTGCTGATGCTGTTGGATTCTGACCTCCCTGCACTCGAAATAGATTTTCTGGAGCTACAGAACTCCAAATGGTGCGCTCTCAACGGCGTTAAAAATTAGACATCCATAGCTTTCCAGCAATATATTTATTCGAAATTAGACGATGTAAACTGGCGCTCAACGCCAGTTTCATGTTGCATTCTGGAGTCAAACGCCAGAAACACGTCACGAACCAGAGTTGAACACCAAAAACACGTTACAACTTGGCGTTCAACTCCAAAAGAAGCCTCTGCACGTATAAAGCTCAAGTTCAGCCCAAGCACACACCAAGTGGGCCCCGGAAGTGGATTTCTGCATCAATTACTTACTTTTGTAAGCCCTAGTAGCTAGTCTAGTATAAATAGAACATTTTACTATTGTATTCAGTGTCTTTTTGACCACGTTACATCTTTGGTCTCGGTTTTAATTTATTATTCATCTTAGGAGACTATTGATCACGTTTTGGGGGCTGGCCATTCGGCCATGCCTGAACCTTCATCACTTATGTATTTTCAACGGTGGAGTTTCTACACACCGTAGATTAAGGGTGTGGAGCTCTGCTGTACCTCGAGTTTCAATGCAATTACTACTATTTTATATTCAATTCAGTTTATTCATATTCTAAGATATTTATTGCACTTCAACATGATGAATGTGATGATCCGTGACACTCATCATCATTCTCACCTTTGAACGCGTGACTGACAACCACTTCCGTTCTACCTTAGACCGGGCGCATATCTCTTGGATTCTTTAATCAGAATCTTCGTGGTATAAGCTAGAATTGATGGCGGCATTCATGAGAATCCGGAAAGTCTAAACCTTGTCTGTGGTATTCCGAGTAGGATTCAGGGATTGAATAACTGTGACGAGCTTCAAACTCGCCATTGTTGGGCGTGATGACAAACGCAAAAGAATCAAGGGATTCTACTCCAACATGATCGAGAACCAACCAACAGATGATTAGCCGTGCCGTGACAGAGCATTTAGACTTTTTCACTGAGAGGATGGGATGTAGCCATTGACAACAGTGATGCCCTACATACAGCTTGCCATGGAAAGGAGTAATAAGGATTGGATGAAGGCAGTAGGAAAGCAGAGTTTCAGAAAGGAGCACAGCATCTTCATACACCTATTTGAAATTCCCATTGATGATCTACATAAGTGTTTCTATCTTTATTTTCTGTTTATTTATTATTATTATTCGAAAACTCTATAACCATTTATTATCCGCCTGACTGAGATTTACAAGACTCACGTAAGGTTTATTACTTGGACGACCCAGTGCACTTGCTGGTTAGTTGTGCGAGGTTGTGAAGAAAGTGCTGAGTTAATAAATGCGCACACCAAGTTAAATGCCATTGTTAGAGATCACAATTTCGTCCACCAAGTTTTTGGTGCCGTTGCCGGGGATTGTTCGAGTTTGGACAACTGACGGTTCATCTTGTTGCTCAGATTGGGTAATTTTCTTTTTTATTTTCTTTTCAAAAAATTTTCAAAAATATTTTTCAAAATTTTTCCTTTTTTTTCAAAAAGTCCTTCAGAGTTTTTAAGAATGAATTCTAGAGTTTCAAAATGGTATGCTGAAGCTTGGCTGGCAATCAAGCTTTAAACTAACCTGGTATGATTCCTGCGATTTTGATTGAGAATTTGAATTCATTACTTCCTTTTTCCTATATGTTTTTCGAAAAATATAAAATAAAATCTAAAAAAATAATAAAATCATAAAATCAAAAATATTTTGTGATTCTTGTTTGAGTCTTGTGTCATGTTTTTAAGTTTGGTGTCAATTGTATATTCATCTTGTTCTTGCAATTTTCGAAAATTCATGCATTCATAGTGTTCTTCATGATCTTCAAGTTGTTCTTGGTAAGTCTTCTTGTTTGATTTTGATGTTTTCTTGTTTTGTGTCTTTTATTGTTTTTCATATGCATCTTTACATTCATAGTGTCTAAGCATTAAAGATTTCTAAAGTTTGGTGTCTTGCATGTTTTCTTTGCATAAAAAATTTTTTAAAAATATGTTCTTGATGTTCATCATGATCTTCAAAGTGTTCTTGGTGTTCATCTTGACATTCATAATGTTCTTGCATGCATCATGTGTCTTGATCCAAAATTTTCATGTTTTGGGTCATAATTGTGTTTTTCTCTCTCATCATTAAAAATTCAAAAAAAATCTTTTCCTTTTTTCTCTCAAAATTTCAAAAATTTGAGTTGACTTAGTCAAAAATTTTTTAAAATTAGTTATTTCTTGTAAGTCAAGTCAAAATTTCAATTTTAAAAATCTTATCTTTTTCAAAACTTTTTCAAAAATCAAATCTTTTTCATTTTTCTTATTAATTTTCGAAAATTCTTTAAAATATTTTTCAAAAATCTTTTTCTTAATTTTATCTTTATTTTAAAAAATTATGCTAACAATTAATGTGATTGATTCAAAAATTTGAAGTTTGTTACTTTCTTGTTAAGAAAGGTTCAATCTTTAAATTCTAGAATCATATCTTTTAGTTTCTTGTTAGTCAAGTAATCAATTTCAATTTTAAAAATTAAATCTTTTTTATCATATCTTTTTCAAAATTTTATCTTTTTTAAATATTTTGGTTTTAAAATATTTTTTTCTAACTTCTTATCTTCTTATCTTTTCAAAAATTGACTTTCAAATCTTTTTCAACTAACTATTTGACTTTTTGTTTATTTCTTATCTTTTTCAAAACCACCTAACAACTTTTCTCTCTCTAATTTTCGAAAATACCTCCCTCTTTTTCAAAATCTTTTTTTAATTAATTAATTATTTTAAATTTTAATTTTAATTTTATTTCTTATCTTAATTTTCGAAAATCATTAACTCCTTTTCAAAAATTATTTTCGAAAACTTCTCTCTCATCTTATTCTATTTATTCATTCATTTACTAACACTTCTCTTCATCTCAAATCACTCCCCCTATCCTCACCCTTGTGTTTGGATTATTCATTCTTCTTCACTCTTATTCCCTTTCTTCTTCTACTAACATAAAAGAATCTCTATACTGTGACATAGAGGATTCCTCTTCCTTTTCTGTTTTCTTCTTTCTCATATGAGCAGGAATAAGAAAAAAAGCATTCTTGTTGAAGCTGATCCTGTACCAGAAAGGACTCTGAAGAGGAAACTAAGAGAAGCTAAATTACAACAATCCAGAGACAACCTTACTGAAATTTTTGAACAAGAAAAGGATATGGCAGCCGAACCCAACAACAACAATGCAAGGAGGATGCTTGGTGATTATACTAAACCTACTTCCAAGTTTGATGGAAGAAGCATCTCAATTCCTGCCATTGGAGCAAACAATTTTGAGCTGAAACTTCAACTAGTTGCTCTAATGCAACAAAACTGCAAGTTTCATGGACTTCCATCAGAAGATCCCTACCAGTTTTTAACTGAGTTCTTGCAGATCTGTGAGACTGTTAAGACTAATGGAGTAGATCCTGAAGTCTACAGGCTCATGCTTTTCCCTTTTGCTGTAAGAGACAGAGCTAGAACATGCTTGGACTCAAAACCTAAGGATAGCCTTGGTGGACGAAATTGTGATCACTACAACTTCGCACGACTAACCAACAAGTGTACTGGGTCGTCCAAGTAATAAACCTTACGCGAGTAAGGGTCGATCCCACAGAGATTGTTGGTGTGAAGCAAGCTATGGTCACCTTGTAAATCTTAGTCAGGCAAACTCAAATGGGTATGGTGATATACGAATAAAACATAAAGATAAAGATAGAGATACTTATGTAATTCATTGGTAGGAATTTCAGATAAGAGTATGAAGATGCTGGTCCCTTCCGTCTCTCTGCTTTCCTACTGTCTTCATCCAATCCTTCTTACTCCTTTCCATGGCAAGCTTAAGCAAGGGTTTCACCGTTGTCAGTGGCTACCTCCCATCCTCTCAGTGGAAATGTTCAACGCACCCTGTCA